>NC_037689.1:51080265-51119730 GCF_003255815.1 Theropithecus gelada
GCCCTGCTTCAGCTCTCGCTGGTCGGGCTGCAGCAGCTGACCAGCACCGATCGTCCGGCACTCCCCAGTGAGATGAACCCAGTACCTCAGTTGAAAATGCAGAAATCACCGGTCTTCTGTGTCGCTGGCGCTGGGAGTTGGAGACTGGAGCTGTTCCTATTCGGCCATCTTGCTCCGCCCTCCTCGAATCTCATTTTTATCTGATTATTTTTTCAAATACTGGCCTATCCCATGAGTGAAAATACTTACAATGTAAGGTCAGTTGCCAAGTATAAAAAACATTTTTTAGATGGAAATCCAGGTTATTCATCCAATGTGGTTATTACTTGTGCTTACATAATGACATTTGATCAGCTTGTTTTAAAATAATCTACTTAGGTCCTAGTATTCACAATATCTCTTCCCAGAAATAAAGACTTCCTTGAAGAAAGTAAATGATTTGAACTAGAAAAACATGTAAGAAATTTTAAAAAATTAAATATATATTTATTTTAATATATATATGAAGAATGTTTTTCAAGATGTTATGATGAAATTGATTTTCTTTGATATCCAAAATGGCCTTTACATGAGGTGTAGGACTAAGATTTTAGTAAAATGCATGTACCTTTGTCATCTCAGAATTGTTGGAAATCATTCAGAGACCATGTAGAAATGTTTCCCAGGGTGAGAAAGATCGAACCTTAGACTAATATTGGCTCTGCCAAGAATAAAGTAAAATATTTTTTTAAAAATTAAAAGACTTCTGGAGGGCATACCCTTTCCTTCTGTGATTTCCATGTCAAGAAGTCTCAGTGGAGCATAAATCTGAAACAAATCATTCAAGCTATAAACTTAGTCACTAAGCTCATCTTTAGATCCAACATTGCTATGTTAGTTTATGAAATCAAAAAGTTAGTAATATACTTTATAGCTTCCTCCTAAATCTTAGAAGGTACTGGAACACCCACACTTTGACCATTCTTTTACGTTCACTAAATTTCCTAAGAGTGTCCTGGAAACAGAAGAGGAATATAGAATCAAACCCTGCCCTACCTGCCAAATTTTTGTGTTGTTGTAGTTGCTTTTGTTTAACATTTCTTTTATCAGGTCATTATACACTCATAGAGATTTTAGATGGAGTCTTGGAACTCCAAGAAATAAGAGGTTCTGATTCAGATGCTTTTGGAAATGCATACACATCTGAGTGTCTTAAAAGCATGCATGAGACAAGGTCTCTTTTCCAAAGGTGCAGAGCATGTACTGCAGCTTCTCCACTTGAGAACAACAGTACCAAAACTACCATTAAGGCCATTTGTTCATTTTCCCAAAGTATTGAAGAAGTTGTTTAAGCTTTCAGCCCCTTATGCATTTCTATCAAATATGAATATGTGTTGATCCTCCTAGTAGTTAAGACCAGTGATTACCATTTCTTCCTTGATGGTCTATATTTTATTGGGTATTTAATTACAGAGCAATCATCTACATCGAAAAAAAAAAACCAAACTGGATTCAGTTAAGTTCTTACCCTGCAATGCTCAGAGGCTGATTTCGGTGATTTATTTTAACATATATACCCTTCAGCTCACCTCTCACATTGGTGCTGTACAGATTGAATGTGTCTTGAACTTATAACTTGGAAGAAAAGTGTCAGCAAAATCAGTTTCACCAAAAGACTAGATATGTTGCAATTGTATGGTTTCTTAAAACCATTTTTATTGTTTTTAAAATCTTTACTGATTATAAACCACCTGTTATGTGCACCTGTCTTTGGACTAATCAGATGTGATGGAGTTAATGTTGTTTTTAAACCATAACAAACCTGGTCACAGGCATAATAAACCTACTAAAGATGAAGGGACTAGATTTAAATGACCTTGCTGACTTCTAGCCCCTTCTTTTGATCGTAGGCAGAATGGATATGCTCTTGTTGTGAAATATAGCTTTGTATGGATTTATAAAAGTTTGTCAAATGAAAGTTGAAACTTCTATATTAGATTTACCCAATTTACTAGAAAGATTTTCCGGTTAATTATAGGCTGTTAGAAAGGCGTAATGAAATTTCACAACTGTCCAACTGGTACTTGATGAGAGGATTACCCTCTATGGATGAAGGTTGTGTCTACAGT
Organism: Theropithecus gelada; assembly: GCF_003255815.1. NCBI lineage: Eukaryota > Metazoa > Chordata > Mammalia > Primates > Cercopithecidae > Theropithecus > Theropithecus gelada. Next base: position 51,082,374 of record NC_037689.1, read on the forward strand.
TCCTTAATCTTTCCTTTCTTTCTTTTTTTCCTCTGTACTGTCTTCTCTGTTTCTCCCAAACCTCTGCTCTATTCCTATTGATGTCATGCTAGACATCCCCATTCCATGCCACTACTACTGCTCTGCCTTTACACTTCCTTTCTTCTGTCTTTTGTCGTGTACTTACTCATTGCATCCCCTGAATTATTGTTGTTGTTGTTGTTATTGCTGTAGTTTAAACACATGTTGACCTCTATAGTTAGTCTGTTCACCTTTTGTGTGAATTCATCATTTTACAAGTATTATAATGTATCATTATTTAAATGTTTCATTTCCAAGTTTCCTATTAGAGCTTGGCTACTCAACTTGTCGTCATTGGACCAGCAGCTGCATCATCCCCTAGTGACTTGTTAGAAATGCAAAACCTCAACCTCTACCCTAGGCCTTGAGTCAGAATCTGAAATTCAAAAAGTTAGAGAGGTCACCGGGTTGCACCTGAGAGTCTGAGAAGCACTGTATTGGAATACATTCTCATTAACAGTAGAGTTTACAAAATAGTGGTAGTTATTTGGTATTTAATGAGGAAAATGCTAAAAGATGTTTAGTCCTTTTTTTCTTATTACAGTGGAAGCATATGAGGATGCAGACATCCTTCTTAACTATTTAGTAATGTTTTAGAAACTTTAATATATGGCTGGGTGCAGATGATTCGCCTGTAATCATAGCACTTTGGGAGGCCGAGGTGGGCGGATCATCTGAGGTCAGGAGTTCGAGACCAGCCTGGGCAACGTGTTGAAACCCTGTCTCTACTAAAAATACAAAAAATTATCTGGGCCTGGTGGTGGGTGTCTGTAATCCCAGGTACTCGGGAGGCTGAGACAGGAGAATCGCTTGAACCCGGGAGGCGGAGGTTGCAGTGAGCCAAGATCTTGCCATTCATTGTACTCCAGCCTGGGTGACAAAAGTGAAACTGCATCTCAAACAAAACAAAACAAAACGTTAATATATGATGGTATTTGCTGTCATTTAAAGAAGATTTTTAATCAGTAGGTCTTGCAAACGTTACGATTTATCACATGTATACAGTCAAAAGACACAGGTGAAAATAAACTTCAGTTATTTCCTTTGAAGTCTGAAGGCCATAAATCATATTGTATTGATGTTTGGTTGATAAATCAATTATGTTTGATTATTCATAATACTATTATAGGTAGTGTTTGTGGAAAATTTACTATTTGACAATCAGTATACAAAACACTTTATAGAAGTTAGCTTATTTAGTCTTTACAATAACATTACTAAATTTCAAAATTATAACTTTCATTTTCAGAATAGGAAATTGAAGGCAAGTTTCATAGCTTAAATAGTAGGTGGAGCTGAGATTTAAACCCAAGTCTATCTCATGCTAGAACTGCAGTTTGTAAATCCCATGTGTTATTACCTCCTTTAGTAGATAATGTACAGTTTAGTTCATCAGCTATGCTAGTGATAGAAAACAATGATACCATAATAGCAGCAAATTATAGGCATTTGTAAACTTTTCAGAAAGAAAGTTGGTACTTCTTTTAATAATCTCACTGGAATAAATAATTTCCCTTCATTTTAGTCTTTTTATATTAGACACATTTTCTCCATTATTTCTAAGACCTTCAAAACATTGCAATTATATATTATTAATTATTAATAACTTTTATTTGGTAACTTTGTAATTATATTTATATGAGTTTCTCTCCTCAGTATTATGTATGTTAAAAACTTTAGGCCGGACGTGGTGGCTCATGCCTGTAATCCTAGCATTTTGGGAGGCCAAGGCGGGCGGATCATGAGGTCAGCAGATCAAGACCATCCTGGCCAACATGGTGAAACCCCGTCTCTACTAAAAATACAAAAATTAGCTGGACGTGGTGTCATGTGCTTGTAATCCCTGCTACTTCGGAGCCTGAGTCAGGAGAATCGCTTGAACCAAGGAGGTGAAGGTTGCAGTGAGCCAAGATCATGCCACTGCATTCCAGCCTGGCTACAGAGTGAAACTCCATCTCCAATAAATAAATAAATAAAAACTTTAGACAAATTTAATATTCCAGGATTATAAATAAATAAAAACTTTAGACAAATTTAATATTCCAGGATTAATTGAGCAAATAATGATTTACAAATCAGACAGCCCTCAGAACCAACAGAGGTTCAGGAATCTCCACTTCACAATGTGAACAGACATCCTTTATGGACTGAAAGTAGAAGAGATGTACAGAGACCACTTGATGAGTTACAGTTTGGAGCTTTCCTCACTTGAACATGGTTTGATCAGTTGGCTACCTGTAATTGACTGAAGTTCGTCTACTACCTACTTTGACTGGCTGAGACTCAGCTAGTTGTTATGAAAGTATACTCCTATGGTAGACTTTCAGTTAGTTTACATACTATGTTATATTGTAGTTTGTTACATAAAGACTCAAGTACAGAGACATGCTTAAGCCAAATTTAGTTTAACATGTGGTAGTTAGACCCTTAGTTTCAGAGTCCAATTCTTTGGGTTCTGATCTGGGCTTTAGCATTTCTACATGTGTGACCTTAGGCATTTTAGCCTTCTCTACTTCAAATATCTCATTGTTAAAATGAGGATATAAAAAAGGCACATATCTCACAGTTTTGTTTTCAGGTTTAAGTTAGAAAACTTAAATTGCTTAACACTTTGCCTTACAAAAATTAAACACTCAATAAATAGTAACTGTTAATATTATATTTTGAAATATTGGCAATATTTTATCACATGCATCTTTTTATGTATGAATGTTGGTATACGATGGGTAGTTTTTGGAATGTGCATAACTGTAAGCATAAGAAACCTATCAGTAACTTAAACAGATAATGGCTTATTTTACCAATAAGCCATTGATATTGTATTATTGTCTTTAATAATACAATAAAACGAAATCCAAGCTGGGATTTTTGAAGGGATAAACAAAATTAACAATCCTTTAGCCAGACTAACTGAGAAAGAGAGGGGGAACCCAAATAAATAAAATAAGAGATGAAAGAGGAGACATTACAACTTACGCCACAGAAATTCAAATGACCATTAGAACCTATTATGAGCAACTATATGCCAATTACTTGGAAAATCTGGAAGAAATACACAAATTCCTAGACACATACATCCTACGAAGATTAAGTCATGAAGAAATTCAAAACCTGAACAGACCCGTAACAAGTGATGAGATCGAAGATGTAATAAAAATCTTCCAGCAAAGTAAAGCTTAGGACTCAATGACTTCACTCCTGAATTCTACCAAACATTTAAAGAAGAACTAATACTAATCCTATTCAAACTATTCCACAAAATAGAGGATGAGGAAATACTTTCAAACTCATTCTGCGAGGCCAGTATTACCCTGACTCCAAAACCAGACTAAGACATATCAAAAAAAGAAAACTGTAGGCCAATATCCCTGATAAACGTTGATGCCAAAATCCTCATCACACTATGAGCAGACAGAATTCAGCAAGATATTAAAAAAGATCATTCATTAACTGGATGCGGTGGCTCATGCCTGTAATCCTAGCACTTTGGGAGGCCAAGGCGGGAGGATCACTTGAGGTCAGGAGTTCCAAACCAGCCTGGCCAACATGATGAAGCTCAGTCTCTGCTAAAAATACAAAAAATTAGCTGGGTATTGTGGTGAACACCTGTAATCCCAGTTACTCGAGAGGCTGAGGCAGGAGAATCGCTTGAACCCGGGAGGCGGAGGTTGCAGTGAGGCGAGGTTGTGCCATTGGACTCCAGCCTGGGCAACAAGAACGAAACTCTGTCCCAAAAAATTAATAATTAAAAAATATCATTCATTATGTCTAAGTGGGATTTATCCCAGCGATGTGAGGATGGTTCAACATAGGCAAATCAATCATTGTGGTAAATCATATCAACCAAATGAAGGAAAAAAAAACATAGGATCATTTCAATTAATGCTGCAAAAGCATTTGATAAAATTTAACATCCCTTCATGATTTAAAAAAAAAAAAAAACTCTTAAAAAAAACCTGGGTGTAGATGGAACATACTTCAACACAAGAAAAGCCATGGATGACAGACCCACAGCTGGTATCATAGTGAATCGAAAAAATTGGAAACCTTTCCTCTAAGATCTGGAACATGACAAGGATGCCCACTTTCGCTACTGCTATTTAGTGTAGTACTGGAAGTCCTAGCTAGAGGAGTCAGATAGGAGAAAGAAATAAAAAGTATCCAATTTTGGAAAGAAAGAAGTCAGATTGGCCACGCACGGTGGCTCAAACCTGTAATCCCACCATTTTGAGAGGTCGAGGTAGACGGATCACCTGAGGTCAGGAGTTCGAGACCAGCCCGACCAACATGGAGAAACCCTGTCTCTACTAAAAATACAAAACCAGCTGGGCGTGGTGGTGCATGCCTCTGATCCCAGCTACTCAGGAGGCTGAGGAAAGAGAATAGTTTGAACTCAGGAGGCAGAGGTTCCAGGGAGCCAAGATCACACCTTTGCACTCCAGCCCGGGAAACAAAAGCAAAACTCCATTTCGAAAAAGAAAGAAGGCTTTGGGAGTTATACCTGATGTAAATGACGAGTTGATGGGTGCTGATGAGTTGATGGGTGCAGCACACCAAGAGGGCACAATTATACATATGTAACAAACCTGCACGTTATGCACATGTACCCTAGAACTTAAAGTATAATAATAATAATGAAAAATAAATAAATTTAAAAATAAAATAGAATAAAATAAAACTAGCATTTGGAAAAAAAAAAAAAAAGAAGAAAAAAAAAGTCAAATTATCCTTGTTTGCAGATGGTATTATCTTATATTTGGAAACCCCTAAAGACTTCACACACAAAAATTAGAAGTGATAAACATTTCAATAAAGTTGCAGGTTACAAAATCAACATACAAAAATCAGTAGCATTTCTATATGCCAACAATGAACAATCTGAAAAAAAGAAATCTAGAAAGTAATCCCATTTACAATAGCTACAAATAAAGCGAAATACCTAGGGATTAGCCAAAGAAGAAAAAGGTCTCTATAATAAAAACTATAAAACGTTGAATAAAGAAATGGATGAAGACACAAAAATTGGAAAAATGTTCCATGTTCATGGATTAGAAGAATCAATATTGTTAAAATATCCACACTACCCAAAGCAACCTACAGATTCAATGCAATTCCTATCAAAATACCAACAACATTCTTCACAGAAATAGAAAAAGCAATCCCACAATTTATATGAAACCAAAAAAAGACCCAGAATAGCCAATCCTATCCTGAGTGAAAAGAATAAACCTGGAAGAATTACATTACTGAGCCCAAGTTATACTACAGGGCCACAGTAATCAAAACAGCATGGTACTTGCCTAGAAACAGACACATGGACCAATGAAAGAGCATAGATAACTCATAAACAAATCTATACATCTACAGTGAAATTATCTTCCAAAAAGGTACCACGAACATACATTGAGCAAAAAACCATCTCTTCAATAAGTGGTAGTTGGCAATCTGGATATTTATATGCAGAAGAATGAAACTAGACCTCTATCTCGAACCACATACAGAAGCAAAATCAAAATGGATTAAAGACTTAAATCTAAGACCTCAAAGTATGCAACTATTGGAAGAAAACGCTAGGGATCCTCTCCCAGACTTTGGACTGGGCAAAGATTTTTAGAGTAATACCCCACAAGCACAGGCAACCAAAGCAAAAATAGACAAATGGGATCACATGAAGTTAAAAAGCTTCTGCGCAACAAAGGATACATTCAGAAAAGAGAAGATAGCCCCAAGAATGAAAGAAAATATTTGCCAACTGTCCATCTGACAAGGCGTTAATAACCAGAATATACAAGGAGCTCCAACAATTCTATAGGAAAAAATTAATAATCACATTTTAAATGGGCAAAAGATCTGAATAGAGACTTCTCAAAAGAAGACATGTAAATGGTAAATATGTCTATGAAAAGGTGCTCAACACCACTGATCATCAGAGAAATGCAAATCAAAACTATAATGCGATATCATCCCACCCCAGTTAAAATAGCTTTTATCCAAAAGACAGGCAATAACAAATGCTGGTTAGGATGTGGGGAAAAGGGAACCCTTGTACACTGTTGGTGGGAATGTAAATTAGTACAACCACTATGGAGAATAGTTTTGTGGTTCCTCAAAAAACTAAAAATAGAACTACCATATGATCTTACCAGCCCACTGCAAGGTATATACCCAAAAGAAAGGAAATCAGTATGTTGAAGTGATGTCTGCATTCCCATGTTTGATTGTTGTACTACTCACAATAGCAAAGATTTGGAAGCAACCTGCGTTCAACAGATGAGTGGATAAAGAAAATGTGGTACATATATACAATGGAGTACTATTCAGTCATAAAAAGAATGAGATTCTATCTTTTGCAACAACATAGATGGAAGTGGAGGTAAATATGTTAAGTGAAATAAGCCAGGCATAGAAATATAAACATTGCATGTTCTCAGTTATTTGTGGGAGCTAAAAATTAAAACAGTTGAACTCAGGGAGATGGAGAGTAGAATGATAGTTACCAGGTTTGAGAAACGGTAAATGTGAAGGGGGAGTGGGAGTGGTGAATGGGTACAAAATTTAGTTAAATCAAATGAATAAGATCTAGTATTTGATAGCACAACAGGGTGACTACAGTAAGCAATAATTGATTGTATATTTAAAAATAAAAGAATATAACTGGATTGCTTCTAACACAAAGGATAAATGCTTGCGGTGATAGATATCTCATTTACTATGATGTGATTATTAGGTATTACATGCCTGTATCAATACATCTGATGTACCCCATTAAAATATACACCTACTATGTACCCACAAAAAACTAAAAAAAAAAAATCTAAAGGCAGGTATATGAGAACTGATGTGCTACTAAGTATTAAGGTTTCTTTCATTTTTCTGCCCCACGTTCCTTTAATTTGTAAGTTTCATCCTCATGTTCACAGAATGGCTGCAGTAAGCTGGATATTACATTCATATTTTAGGAAGATACGGGGGAGAAGGGCAAAAGGGGAAGTACAAAAGCCTGGGAATGATGGGGAATGCTATCTGAGTCTATCCATGCTAAAAATCCTTTCTGGTCTTCCTATAAAATATTTCTGCTTCCATCATCTTGGCAAAAACCTGGCTAGGTAGCTACCCCTAGCTGCGGGAAAGTCTAGGATGGTAAGTATTTTAGTTTTCTAGTCTTTATATAAAGGAAGACATTGGAATTGAATGGGTTTGGGGTAACTGACTCATAATATTCACTATTGTACTCATTAATCAGTCAGCAGCCAGTCAGTGAGCGAAAGAAAAAAGTCAATATGAAACCCTTTAAATGAAGCATATCAAACCTTTTAAAACAAAATGAAATTCAAGTATATTTAAATATGATGATCCCTCTTACTCAGTATTTTGCCACTAAAATGTTAGAAGTAAGGAATGAAACTTTACACAGATAATTTATTTTGGCAGCATTGCTATGGTGATAGGAAAAAAATTGTCCGTAGAACAGACCCTGAAAACAACTGCTCTTAGCAAATACTCATAGGTGTTTCTGCTGCTACAGATAATCACAGAAGTTGCCAGAAATTAAAATGTGCAAAGGATAAATACAAATATTTCTCCTTCTTTGCAATGTTGGAGAGATCTTGCTTCTTTGTTAACCTCCATTATTTTGTTGCCCTGATTTCTAGCATCTTTCTTTGCAGTGTTTCTAGGACAGCTCAGTCATTACCATCTCAATCTCATTCACCACAGAACAGGTGCTTGTCAAGTGTAAATTAGTAATCTCAGGAAATTCTTCCCTGCTTTCTTCACCTCTGCCTTTTGTCCTCCAACCCATCCATTCATAGTGCTGGTGTAAGCTTCCCATCCCAGGGTTAGTAATCTTCCATGGCCCTGTTTAATCCAGAAAGCCATCAGTGTGCTGTACCTGCTGCAGGGGGATCTCATTGCTCTTTCACTGTCCACATGCTTACAGCCTCACATTTATGAAGGTCTTCTACAAAAAATCTTTCTTATTCTATTTTGAAGGAAATACCTTCTACCTAGAATATGTTTCATTAATCCTCAAGGGAAGATATAATTCTTCCTTCAACTTGAACTAAACTGACACTATGCTATTTTTCTCTTTCCATTCTTTCCTCATTGTCAATATGTTCTTACTGATTCCTTGCTGCATTCACTGATTCATCTGGTAAATACTTTTTGAGCATAGAATATTTGCCAGAACTTTTGTGAAAGATAGGATTTATAGAGATCAAGAAAATTTAGGGCATGTTCTCATGGGGATCACAAGCTATTTAGGAGGAATGATTCTAGTTTCTATTAGGATGGCCTCTGGTGTTTTGGAAGTCTTGAGCTGTACCTGACCAACCTTTAACTCTCCCTTTCCATCACCCCTTTGCCAAACACACATACACTGCTATCAAAGATTCTTAAGGGCAACAGGGATTCATTCTTTCCTTTTCTTTCGGCTTTACATCCCCTTGTACAAGGACTCAGTTGGATTCTTAAAAAAAAAATAAATTTTTCTAAAATATTCTGGAAAAATATCTGGCATAAAATTGAAATGAAGTGAGATAAGGATATTTTCTTGACTTGTGAGAAAAATAACACAACCAAACATCATACAATGTGATTCAATGAAGATTCATGAAAAAATACAATTTAAAACTTCAGAAATTAAAAATAATAGACCTAAGAATATTTCCCTTTGTATTCATATAGCATGATGTCGTTATGCTACTTGGTAGCAGAGTGGACATTTGAGCATAATCTAGGTTGAGAGAAAAGGTCATTATTCTTAGTTCTGTGTTTTTCCAATATACCGTGTTCTTCACAATGTACCAAACATTATAACTCAGTAATAATTGATACTTTATATTTATTCAGAGTTTTATTATTTTATATTTTCTTGTTTCTCTTGCAATATCTTATCTTTGATTTTTTTTTGTTGTTGTTGTTAGTTTGAAACACATATTTGCCACTGTTCAACTCTTACACCTACATTCTCTTTTGTTTGCTGAGGGGAAACGGGCCCCATTGAATAGGCGTAACTCAGTATCGCAGTTCATGTTCAAAGATGTATAAAGATTACCTCGTTTTCTATTTTTGAGCAAAAACTAAATGCTCATGATATGTTCTTTTATGTAAACATCTAGTTATTCAAGTTAAGTTCTAAATGAATTTTTCTTCATCTTATTTAAGAGTAAGTACTTTTTTTTTTTTTCCATAGTAAGGTAATCATTTTCAGTGATCTGAAATTCTTCCCAAGAAGTTAGGATCTTTGCAACTGTTTGAATCTTAAATTATTATTTGTTCTCTGTTGGCTGTAAGAGCTCACTCATTGGAATTACAAAACCCTTTCTCTTTATAGCTGAAAGCGTTTAATGTATGCAAACTTACATTTGGCTTGAGAACATTTTTAAAAATAAACTTTTCAAATTGGAATGTTCTTACTGAATTCAGGCTTTTATGATGCTGTTTGATTTGACATATGTTCCTCCTGATATCTGCATTGAAAACACTTCTCATTTGAGAGACTTTTTCTGCCTTATTGGGACATTTCAACTCAATTTATAGTTATCAGTAGGAAAAGAAAGAAAACATTTTCATCCAAAAGAGGTTTCAGTAGGATTTAGCAGTAAGTACTTTAAAAAGAACAACAGCAGCAAGCTTGAACCTTTGCCCACCCAAAAAAAAAAAAAAAAAAAAAAAAAAAAAAAAAAAAAAAACAGAAAAAAAAAAAAAAAGAAAAAAAAAAAAAAAACAAAGAAACATTACAAGATTCTCTTTCCTTTTTTAAAACATCCACAGAAGGAAGGTTCTTCTTAGGCTATTTGAAAATATATTAGACTTACTCAAGAGACTTTTTTTTTCTATTTTACCTGATTCACTTACACTCAGAATCAGTCCAAATTTATTACACAGTGTTACGTTTACTGCTAAAACGCTGGTCATTGGTTCAATACTTGGATCCTTCACAGAGAGCACATATCCATCAGGATGCATTTGGCTTTACGTGATAGTTTTTGGAAGTTTAGACCATGAAGATGACTGCTCTTTACTTAACAGAAGTCTGGGGTAGGTGTTGCTGTGGTTGGAAAGGTACATTTATGGTAGGTGGACAGCTCCCTGTTTCTTTATAAATGGTGCATACCTGGAGAACTAGCAGATAGGTAGCTCCATAAACTGAATGTTACCAGGACCCCCAGAAACTCCCTGTTTGTTCTGTTTTGGTTCTCGCTCTCCAAAGGCAATCACTGTTCAGAGTTCTGACAACATAAGTTATTTTTCTTGTTTTTGTACCTTTTATAAACGGGATTATGCATGATATACTCCTTTGTGTCAGGCTTCTTTTCTTTAACATTATGATTGTGAGATTTACTCCCACTGTTGCATGTAGTTGTAGATAGTTCATTCTCATTATTGTGTAGTGTTACAGTGTTAGAAATATGCTCGAATTTACATATCTATTCTACTGCTTGAGGAGTTTCCAGTTTATGACTATTACAAATAATGTTACAATGAGTTTTTTTGTTTTTTGTTTTTTATTTTTTTTGAGACAGAGTTTCGCTCTTATTGCCCAGGATGGAGTGCAATGGCATGATTTCGGCTCACCGCAACCTCTGCCTCCTGGGTTCAAATGATTCTCCTGCCTCAGCCTCCGAGTAGCTGGGATTACAGGCATGCGCCACCATACCCGGCTAATTTTGTATTTTTAGTAGAGATGGGGCTTCTCCATGTTGGTCAGGCTGGTCTCGAACTCCGGACCTCAGGTGATCCGCCTGCCTCAGCCTCCCAAAGTGCTGGGATTACAGGTGTGAGCCACCGCGCCCGGCCTATACAATGAGCATTTTGTATATGAGTATTCAATATATGTCTTTGAGTAAATACAAGCATAAAATTTGGCTTCATATATATCTAAGAAAGGAATTATTGAGTCATAGGGCTTTCATATGTTGAGCTTCAATGACACTGAAGAGAAAATAACACGAGCAAACATTATACAGTGTGATTCAGTGAAGATTCATAAAAAAAATACATTTTAAACTTCAGATATTTAAAATATTAGACCAATTTTCCAGAGTAAGACATTTTTTTTTTCTCTCTTAGATCATATTTTGAGTTTTGTAAATGTGTTTCCCCATCAGCAGGGAAAAAAATATAATATGCAAACTAAAGCATGTATACAATGAATTGCATTTAGTTTAAAACAAAAGATTTGAAAGACGTAGGACGAGAGAGTTATATTTGTATTAGTTCACAAAAGAACATATTTAAAAAAAGCAAATAATTGTATTTTCAGTGTATCATAGAGTTAACAAGGAAACAGGCTTTTTGAAAATTGACTTGTTTATTTTCTCCCCTTTTAAAGGAGATAGGTTATTGAGGAAAAATAAATTGTTGTCATTTCGGAGAGAGAGTACCTGTTTTTTTTTATTTTTTAATTTTTTTGTAGAAAATAAAGCCCACCTATAAAACATAAAAATTAAGCTTGGGGTAGCTCAAGGGAGATGACTCAAACCATCCAAACACTTGTTTTTACTTTTTTCAGTTTTTCTAATGTAAAGTTAAATCATTAAATAAAATATTGGTAGCTATATTTAAGTCTAATATATTTTATTTTTTAGTAATATTAAATTATTTTAGGATACCTGATTTTGTGGTATGAAACATCAAAAATCTTGATATAATTTTTGACCAATGGGCTTTGAATCTACCAATTCTAGCCTGTGAGTGGAGGACAGAGCACTGCTGTCTCTTGCATATTAACCTTTATGGGGGTGCTGGAGTTGTGGACATTGGGTATATAGTGCCAGTTTGTACTCGAATTGATTTATTTTCAGATTTTCAAAAGAATATCTAAGTTCAATGATAGTCTTTTAGTTTATCTCTCACTGTCAAAAAGTCTCCTCCAATGTCATTTTAAGTGAGAAAGTTAAATGATATTTTGAAACCCTGGCTTGGGGAAAACTGCAGTTCAGTTTCCTACTACAAGAAGGAAAAATAGGCCGGGCGCGGTGGCTCAAGCCTGTAATCCCAGCACTTTGGGAGGCCGAGACGGGCGGATCACGAGGTCAGGAGATCGAGACCATCCTGGCGAACATGGTGAAACCCCGTCTCTACTAAAAAATACAAAAAACTAGCCGGGCGAGTGGCGGGCGCCTGTAGTCCCAGCTACTCGGGAGGCTGAGGCAGGAGAATGGCGTAAACCCGGGAGGCGGAGCTTGCAGTGAGCTGAGATCCGGCCACTGCACTCCAGCCTGGGTGACAGAGCGAGACTCCGTCTCAAAAAAAAAAAAAAAAAAAAAAAAAAGAAGGAAAAATAATTTCCAATATTAGATTACATTGAAAAGAAATATAAAAGAGAATTTTACTGGAAGGTCTGCCTTTTATCCTTTTAACATTTTATGAAACTAGAATAAGAATGTCCCATTTTGTGTAAGATGTACTTTTAAGCAACTTTCTAAGCCTCAAGGCATTTATCTTACACATTGTGCTCTTCAGCTCTATTACCAGAAGTCTTTTGTTTAAAAAAGGCTTTGGTAAAATTCTTTAAATTTGAATTTAAGCCTGAACAACAACAACAAAAAAGTACTTAACATTGCTGCCTCTCTTTATGTAATGATCAAATCCTCCCATGTTCTCCTTTATATCAGTAAGCCATTTTCTTGAATCCCTTTCTAAAATGAGGTTTAAGAAAAATATGACATAAATCCTATATGTATGTTCTGATTTTTAAAGGGTTTTTATTTTTACTTTTACTGGTTCGAATATAGAAATTACCTCCTCCTGTTTCCTTCTCCTCAATTAGCTGCCAATGGTCTGGAACTTAATGATTTTACCTCATGTGATTCTATTTGTTTGTAATCCTGTATTCAACATTGTAGTGAAGTCTGTTAAACATTGATAAGCCGGTTTTTATGCAGCAGGTCCTCAGAGAGCATTGCACTAAAATGCTGGAAAGACTGGGATTAGGTTTAGGTATTGTAAGGTGGTTTCGAGACATTTTCCTAGTGTCTGTTCTTTCAAAGGTGCCAAATCAAGTTGGCCTTGATTTAATATTGTGAAAATTGTCATGCTGAGCTGACTTGGAGCTTCACGTACTTCAAAACGAGTTTTTCCGGGGGTGATTTAACAAACAGTTCTAATTTTTCGAGTGCTGTGGAATGTAACGCGCATATGGGACATTGTTGTGTAGTTTCTGTGAGACACTGAGCTCTTTGCCAAAATCTTAAGTTTCTTTCATTGCTATTCAAGTTATACCTTCTTCTGTTATCTCTTGCCAGGATTCCAACAGTCTCATCTGATACTGGTTTTATTTAGTGAAGAGAGTTGCATTGTATTTTATTTCTTCTGATTTGTACAAAATAAAAATCCTCTTGCTTCCCATAGGTAACCACTACTAACATTTGGGATTATATATTTTTCATATGTTTCCTACATGTAGATATAAATTTTTTTAAAAAGGTATTGTGTTTGATTGTTTTTTAACTGTCCTTAAAATTTTTATTATATAATAATCATATATATAGCAGAATATATATCATATATAAGATACAAAAAATAATAAAATGAACACCTGTATAAACATCACCTACCGGACAGAATAGTACCGATGTTTTGAACCCCTGTGTGTCTTTACCAAATGTTAATCTTTTCCCTATCTTGCAAAGATAACTGTCCTGCTGAATTTTGTATTCGTCACTCTCTTCCTTTACAAAAAGTGTTTCACTAAATACATATGTGTTCCTAAATAATGTATTGTTAGTTTGGGTTTGTTTTTGAACTCGATATAAGTGTGATAATGCATATAATCTTTTCTGTCTCATTTATAATTCCACATTTTCTCTGAGGTGCCTCCACACTGATGAGTACACCTGTAGTTCCATTGTTTTGACTGCTATTTCGTATTGTATGATATAAACATATGGTGCTTTTTACTTACGTTCTTGTTGATGATGGGTGGCTTGACCTCAACTTTTGCTCTGACAAACAATCCTCTTATGAAAATTTCTGTATATGTCTCCTGGTGCACATGAGCAAGAATTTCTTCAGGGTCAGTGACTAGGGGTGAGAATACTGGGTCATTAGATATATGCAGTCAAACTTCAAGGTGATGCCATGTTATTTTCCGAAATGATTCACAAATGACCCTAAAATGTTAGCATGTCAAACTTTCCGCACTTTCCTCAATCCTTAATATTGTTCTAAAGCCTTCATAAAATACTATCTCGTCGAATTGACGTTTCCCTGATAGTGACGTTGCACATCATTTTACAGGAGGTAACTATCTGTCCCTCCCATTCTGTATTATAATTTTCGTCAGCTTTTATATTGTTAAATATTTTCTCCCTGCTTGTAGGTTGTATTTTTAATTTTTTTTTTTTTTTTTTGAGATGCAGTCTTACTCTGTCACCCAGGCTGGAGTGCGGTGGCGCCATCTTGGCTCACTGCAATCTCCGTCTCCTGGGTTCAAGCGATGCTCTCACGTCTACCCCCCTAGTAGCTGGGACTACAGGCAGGTGCCACCATGCCCGGCTAATTTTTGTATTTTTATTTGAGATGGGGTTTCACCATGTTGGCCAGGCTGATCTCGAATTCCTCACCTCAAGTGATCCGCCTGCCTCGGCCTCCCAAAGTGCTGGGATTGTAGGTGTGCGCCAAGGCGCCTGGCCATGTTTTCACTTTATTAATAGTATAATTTGAAGATTAGAAGTTCTTAATTTTAAATATTATCAAATTTATTATTTATATTTGCCTTCATGGTTAGTGATTTGAGTCTCAGTCAAAGGATTATTTCGTATCCTAAGATCATACAAATATTCTCCAATATTTTCTTCTGTAATGTTAATACATTTTCTACTTATAATCTACCAGGAATTGAGTCTTTGAATGGTGTGAGTGATTTGAATCCTTTTTTTTTCTTTTTTTAAATATGAACAGTCAGGTTTTCCATCACTGCATGTTGAAGTGTCTATTCCTTCGCTACTGAACTGCAGTAACTACCCTGTTCCTATATCACATGTATTAGAATAGAATCAGCTGCTATAATAAATATATGCCAAATTTCACCCCATACAGTGTGACTGGTTTTAGTCAATGCTTTCCTCCACTTGCTTGTTTAATGACCCAGGGTCCTTCTCTTTCATGTCTGACCATTCACTAGGACATTGTAGTCTACTGCAGCCAGCTGGCAGATGGAAGAAGAAAGGGTAGAGAAGGCATGTATGTCAACTTCTTTTTTCTTTTTCTGAGATGGAATCTTGCTCTGTTCCCCAGGCTGGAGTGCAGTGGCGAGATGTCAGCTCACTGCAACCTCTGCCTCCCGGGTTCAAGCAATTCTCTGGGCCTCAGTCTCCTGAGTAGCTAGGATTACAGGCGTGTGCCACCACGCCCAGCTAGTTTTTTATATTTTTAGTAGAGACGGGCTTTCCCCATGTTGGCCAAGCTAGTCTCGAACTCCTGACCTTGTGATCCTCCTGCCTCGGCCTCCCAAAATGCTGGGATTACAGGCGTGAGCCACCATGCCCAGTTAGCGTGTCAGCTTCTTAAACATCTTGTTTAGCAAATGATTATATCACAACTGTTCCTAATCCATTGGTGAAAACTAATCATTTAGCCCTATGTAAATGAAAAGATTGCTGGGAAATGTTGTTCCTAGATGGAAAGCAGCTTCTCAGAAGCATCTCTATCTACAATGTGGGATAATATGAATTTGGGGTGTTTATCTAGCTGTCTCAATTATATCAAGTTTTCATATATGCACTGGTGTTTGTCTGGTAGGGCTAGTCCCTCCTCTTTATTGAGCTTCTTCAACTGTGTCTCATCTATTCCTTGTCCCTTTGTCGAGTATCACAAAGAAAAATGTCACTGTTTGAATTGGGAAGCTCTGAATCTACAGGGCAGTCTGGAAATAATATATTTACATAAAGAGGCTATTTACCCATTACATTGTACCTCTCTATTTACTTACATGGTCTTAAATGTCTTTCAATATACTTTACAATCTTATTCAAAAGATCTTACATCACTTTTGGTGGATTTATTCCATGATATTGTGCTTTTTTTACTACTATTATATCCTGTCTTTTCTAAACTTTCATTTCCTGTCTGCCAATACATAGACATGAAATTGATTTTTGTATGTAAATTGTATATCTTGACATCTTCGTTTGGTTTGTTATTAATTCCCATAATTTGTGTTCAGAACTTCTGAAGGGAGTTTGTATGCAGACAATCATATTATATATGAATAGTGATAGGTTTTTATTTCTCTTCTAATTTTTATCTTTTATTTGCTTCTCTAACTGAAAAGCAGTGATAGACATCTTTGATTTGTTGCTTATTTTAGAGGGAATTATTTTGACATTTCATCATCGTATATAGTTTGCTCTAGTTTTTTTTGTAATGCATTATATCTTCTTTAATACATTGCATGTCTCTGCCAATATCTTTTTGAAAATTTTCCATTTATGTTCACAAGTATAATATTGGTTTATGATTTTCTGTTCTTATACTGTTCTGTGCTACTTAGTTTTGGTATCAAGATTATTCTAGCTTCATTTTGGAGTTGAAATTTTCCCATTTTCTGTTTCCTAAGAATTTCTTATAAGTTTGGAATCATCTGTTTTTCAAAAGTATAGTAGAACTCACCCATAAAACCATTTGAGGCTGCTGTTTTCTTTAAGAGGATATTTTAACACTAATTTTGATTTTCTAATAGTTAAAGAGCTTTTCACTTTTCTCAGCTCTTCTTAGATCAGTGTTGATAAATTCTGTGTTTCAAAAAATGTGTTTGATTTATTTTAGCTTTCAAGTTTATGGACATTCTTTCTTCATAGCTTTTAAATCTGTTGTGAGAATATATGCACACCTCTGCCCTTTATTAATGTCTTCTTTCCTTTTGTCCTGATCAAATTTTCAAGTAATTTAAAATTTTGTCTCTTTAAATTTTGTCTCTTTAAATATTAGATATTTTGAAGTTCTATATTGATTTCTGCTCATTTATTATTATTTTTTCTGCTGCTTTGTTAGTATTTGTTTGATTTTTCTTTTTCTTTTTTTTTTCTTTTTTCTTTTTTTTTTTTTTTTTTGAGACGGAGTCTGGCTCTGTCGCCCGGGCTGGAGTGCAGTGGCCCGATCTCAGCTCACTGCAAGCTCCGCCTCCCGGGTTTACGCCATTCTCCTGCCTCAGCCTCCCGAGTAGCTGGGACTACAGGCGCCCGCCACCTTGCCCGGCTAGTTTTTTGTATTTTTTAGTAGAGACGGGGTTTCACCGTGTTAGCCAGGATGGTCTCGATCTTCTGACCTCGTGATCCGCCCGTCTCGGCCTCCCAAAGTGCTAGGATTACAGGCTTGAGCCACCGCGCCCGGCCTTTTTTTTCTTGAGACAGATTTTCGCTCTTGTTGCCCAGGCTGGAGTGCAGTGGCGTGATCTCGGCTCACTGCAACCTCCGCCTTCTGATTCCAAGCAAGTCTTCTGCCTCTGCCTCCTCAGTAGCTGGGATTACAGGCATCTGCCACCATGCCTGGCTAATTTTTTGTTTTTAGCAGAGATGGTGTTTCACCATGTTGGCCAGGCTGGTCTCGAACTTCTGACCTCGTGATCTTCCCACCTCTACCTCCCTAAGTTTTAGGATTAGAAGCATGAGCCAACGAGCCCAGCCTATTTGTTTTTTTAGTTAACTGTTTATTATATGTATTTATGTTACTTTCTACTATAAATATTAAGAATTTTTAAAATTATTCCTTAAAGGACCTCAAGTACTTTGCTTATTTACTTGTACTATGTTTACATTTCCATATGATTTCTTATTACACATGAATGATTTGGAACTATACTTTCAAATTTTCAAATGTCTTTTCTGGTCATCTGTGTTATTTCTGTCTAATTTGATTATATTGTCGGATATCAGTTTTTAAAAATATTCTGAGAATGTTTTATTGCACAGTGCATGGCAACTTTCTGCAACTGTTTCATATGTGCTTAAGAAGAGTGTGTTGAGTACACCTTTGGAAACGTGGTTTTTGCAGGTTCATTACATCAGGCTTGTTGATTGGGTTAATGGGATCTTCCATATGCATGTGTTGAAATGACCCACTAAGCTCCCAGATTTGATCAGTTACCTTATAGTTCTGTCTGCCTAGTTTCCCCTGTATATGTGAAGGCTGTTTTCTGAACTCATTTAAAGTTTGGAATAATTTTATTCACCAGGAGGATTGATCTTTTCATTGTTATGTAGTCTTTTTTCATATGCATCATTATATAATTTATATGTTAGCTTTCTTTTCGTTTGTGTTTTTCTGGCATATCTTTAGCTTGTATTCCCAAGTTTTCTGTTCTCAGTGTTTATATGTCTCTCTCTCTCTCTCTCTCATAAAAAGTCTATATTGATGGATTTAAAAAATCTACAACTCCACAGATATCCTGTTTGACCACTTTTGCCTTTTATCTAGGGCTTTTAGTTCACTCATGTTTTCATGTATATTTATTACAATTACTTTTATATTTGAACTTATTTATAGAATTATATTTTCTGATGTTGACTTCCTTTGTCTTTGCTCCTCTTTTTCCTTCTTTACTGCCTTCTTTTTGAGTGGTTGAGTTTTATATTCTTATTCTAATTTTCCCTCTTCTATTTTGGAATTTGTTCACTCTTTCTATTATTTTAGGGGTTACTCTTACAATTTTACTATGGGTTATTTAGCAAATTGAGGAATAATCAATGGTTTAATTTTTCTTTCCAGATAAATTAAGAACCTTTATGAATAATAACTTCCCTCCCATTGTTCCCATTCTCATTATCCAGTATTTACTTCTATTTTGTATACTTCAATCTTCAATATTACATATTATAGCTATAGTTTTATGTAATCAGTTGTATTTAAATTTATTCACATGCTTACCACACTCTTTGTATACCATTTACAAAACGCTTAAGTAAGAATTGATACTTTGTCCAGTAGGAAGGGGGGAATTATGAACATTTTTCATCGGAGGGAAGACATGATCAAAATGATACTTTAGGAAGATTAATCTGATGCAGGCAAAAAAAGAATGGAGGGAGGCCGGGCGCGGTGGCTCAAGCCTGTAATCCCAGCACTTTGGGAGGCCGAGACGGGCGGATCACAAGGTCAGGAGATCGAGACCATCCTGGCGAACACGGTGAAACCCCGTCTCTACTAAAAAATACAAAAAACTAGCCGGGCGAGGCGGCGGGCGCCTGTAGTCCCAGCTACTCGGGAGGCTGAGGCAGGAGAATGGCGTAAACCCGGGAGGCGGAGCTTGCAGTGAGCTGAGATCCGGCCACTGCACTCCAGCCCGGGCGACAGAGCGAGACTCCGTCTCAAAAAAACAAAAAAACAAAAAAAAAAAAAAAAGAATGGAGGGAGGAGGAGATGATAAGTGGAAACACAAATTAAAGGCTATAGCGCAGGAACTTGTTACAGTGTTCTGAACTAGAGGGGTGGGAAAGCAGAAAAGGAGTAAGAACGGGAAGTAAAAGTCACTGCAAAAGAAGAATAAACAGAAATTAACAAGTGGTTTGCTTGAAGTGATGATGAAAACAAAAATAAGAATGATATTTTTCAACCAAGGTTACTGAAATATAGGTGAAATATTAGCAAGTAGGGAAGTCAGAGAAAAGAGCTGCTTTCAGGAGAAAGATAAAGAAATACCCATGGCATATACCAATGATACACTCAGCACAGAGGTCTAAATACAACAGAGTACTTGTAAATACAATAGTGTACTTGAGAGAAGTTAAGAGTGGAGAAATAGGTGCTATAGTGGTAAACACATATGGGTAGTTAGTGGAGACAAATATTGAAGAGGGTGATTGATGTCAAATAAAAGTGCTTCGCATAACGTTGGACAGAGATACACCCCCAAAGAAAATGTTCAGATTTTGAAAGCCGAAGAAGAGTCAGCACTGCAGATATAGAAGTCAAGTCAGGGAGAATCTTCTTTTGTGGACTATCATATATATGTGGTACTGAGATACCTATGTCATATATATTACCTGATATAACTATCAAATGAGGAGGTGGTATGGTACCAGTGGAGGAGAATGATTCAAAAAGAACAAGGTGTTCAGCAGTGTCAAATGATGCAGAAGCACTAAGATGAGAATGAGAATTAAAGAAGATGTAATTGTGTGGTTAGGATGTGATTGAAACATTTGCAGATAATGAGTTCCCATGGAAAGAGACAGAAACAAAACTGTAAGGACTTGATATGGAAATGAATCCTGTGCCAGTGAACATTGAAATGCAAACAAGACTTAATAATTCAGTGACAAAGGATTGTAGCAAGGCTCAGAGAAGATGCTTCTGATTTAAAATAAAAAAGATAAGTTATGTGACGAGCATACTGTCTATACATAATAGACACTAAATATATATTTGTTGAATGAAAAGCTAAGTGTTCAGAGTTTGAAAAATAGGAACCAGAGGGAAGGACAGATAAGCAATTGAAAGTTACTGAATTGATAAGTTCTATGATTTAAAAATTCCAACAATATCTATAAGAAACACAGCTTCGTGGAATTGCACAGATAAAGCACAAGGTTTGGAGTTTTTGTGATTTCTTTCCTGCACATGTTTTTAAATGTACAGCAAGTGTAGGAAGATAAGCGCTGATGAAACATTACTTCAGAAATGTTAATTTGCTATTAATAACAATTGACATTTACCATTTAAAAGGCCAAAGAGAGGTGATTTTTGATAAAAGATAGGTTCTTACTTGGAAACATGTATGTAAGTACACTGAAGAGGTCTTCTTAATACAGCATTCTATAACTCCTCTCAAATGTTAGCAGCCCTGTTTTTCTTTCATTTTCAAAACTCATCCACCCCAATCATAATACCAGACACTTAATACAGATCCCATAAGACTGTCATTTGCTGTTTACTTCAATGTGACTGTTCTGATGACTTTTAAAGTCCCCAAAGCAGTTTTGTCCACGTTGATTTTGCTCTGTATCTCGGCATTGCAGTACCTATTGAGGGTGATTTCACTAGCAAGAGAAAAATTTGATGACACATTTAAAAGGCTTACTCTCAAACAACGGATTGACTCAAATATTATCAACAATGCAAGGTGGGCTCTTATGCCAAGACGTGTTCTGTTTTTCAGATTTTAATCTAATGCCTAAAATTTCTGTTGCATAAATGTTCGTCTTATTCCATGTATCACATATTTTCATATGTACATTTGTGTTCTATATAAGTACAGAATAATTAAAATGTGTTCTCTCTGTGCTTACGTCAATGTAGTAGCAATGATATATTGATAATAGCAATAATAGCTACATTTATTGATTGTTAAGTGCGAAGCTCTGATAAAAATGTTTTATAGGTATCATTGTACAAATCACTCAAATAAACTTCTGTGGCAGATACAGTGGTTATTCGTGTTTTACAGAACAGGGTGAATAAAGAGGCACAGAGAAGTTAAAATTATTTACTCCTGGTTACAGAGCCAGGAAGTTCTAGAGCTAGATTTCTAACCCATGCATGCTCACTCTATTGTGTACCCACTAATCAATAGAATATATTGTGATTTTATATTTATCAAAATGCAAAGAAGCAGAAGTTGTGAGAAAAGTCCCTATCTCTAGCCATTTATTTTCCTGAATAAAAATACATCTATAAATTTCCCCTTCTCTGATGACATCTTAAGGAAATGGTCATGTAAGTCAAGAATATATATTATAGTTTACTACTACGTTGTTATAAGGAGCTAGATACCAGTTTATATAGTCTAGAACAATATACTCAAGTACTGATGCTTATTATGACCAGGTGGTACTGGCATTATTTGAGAGGTTATGTTTTTTGTGAAATTTCTACTTAAAAAAAAATAATGCCTGTGGAGGGGGTACGGGAGAGGGATAGCATTAGGAGATATACCTAATGTAAATGATGAGTTAATGGGTGCAGCACACCAACATGGCACATGTATACATATGTAACAAACCTGCACATTGTGCCCATGTACCCTAGAACTTAAAGTATAATAAATAAATAAATAAATAAATAAAATGCGTTTTGACAAAAAATATAAAATGGGCAAGAGAGTTTGAAACAAGTTTACCTAGATTTGCAACAAAGTATGTTTGAAACTGTTTCCTTTGATTATATATACATATGTAATATGCAAACATGTATGAAGCAATTCTTTAGTTGGTAATGACTTATTTTAAAAATGTATAATCCAAGAATCATGGAACATTATATTTAGAATTTAAGAGTATACATTTTAATACAACATATAAAAATATAGTTTTTATACAAAATGGCCCAAAACTGAGTCTTTAGAATCATACTTTAAAAAACACAATATATATTCTCATAAATATATGTAAATATGTATCATATATAGTAAATATATATTCACATAAAATATATATTTAGATAAATGTAAGGATGTATAAATACAACCTTAAACATGTTTAAATAATAAAAGAACACATAGATAAACATTATACCTACATTTATTTTATTCTATATTCTATAATTCTCCAGAAGTGGGAACCATTTTCTTACAATTATTTGTGGCCTGAACTTCCTCAAAATTAAAAGATCATTTCATTGGCACACTTACGAGAGACTTAGCTGATAGGTAGTTTTTAAAATCAAATTCGGTGGACTCCAGTTTCAGATTCATCAGTTAAGGAGCTTCGAAATTACCACTCAATTCTAACAAGTAAAAAGCTGAATAAATTGAAAATCAACAACTTTCTCAGATCTGTCAGACAACTGAGGTCACATGTCAAACCAAAAGGTCACAGGTCCCCAAAATTGCAGAAACAGACTGATGGATACAAAGAATCACAATTTTCCAGAGCAGAAACCTCCATGGAAACTAGTTCCAGGGTACGAAAACCTGTAATTGATGAATCGTTGGAGGCTAAGTGTGGACCAAGTCTGAGAGTTATAAACAACAGGACAGCCTAGTCATAAATTATTGTAGGGGGCTGATGCTTTTCTTGAGTTTTACCTTCCGGAGCCTTACCAAGTCCTCATAGTGAGTATCAGAGAAACATCCCTGGTGCATCCATCTAGGAAAGGGGAAAAATAAAGATTGTGAATTATGCACAAGATAATTCTGTTGTTAGCAAGGTCTGCCCTTAGGAGAAACTATTTTTTCAGACCCTAGTCTGATGGGGTTTAATCAGAGCCTAAGCTACCTTGAAGCAATTGAAATAATTCAACTCAAGCTCCTTCTAGTAATCTGCAGGGGCATAGAAAATAACAAATTCCACCCCACTCTGTCCATTCTGTCCCACCCAAAGAGGCAAAGAAAACATCTCAGACTCACTTGTGAAGCTAACAGCCTAATCGCACAAACTTACCCAAGATAGTTTCTTTTGCTGTGCAGAAGCTCTTTAGTTTAGTTCGGTCCTACTTGTCAGTTTTTGTTTTTGTTGTAATTGCTTTTAAGGACTTTGTCATAAATTCTTGCCCAAGGCAGATGTCCACAATGGTGTTTCTTAGGTTTTCTGCTAGAATTATTATAGCTTAGAGTCTTACATTTGAGTCTTTAATTCATCTCGAGTTATTTTTTATATATGGTGAAAAACAGGGGTTCAGTTTCATTCTTCTGCATATGACTAGCCAGTTATCCCAGCACCATTGATTAAATAGGGCATCCTTTCCCCATTGCTTATTTTTGCTGATTTGGTCTAAGATCAGATGGCCCTTTGATATGTGACTTTATTTCTGGGTGTTGTATTCTGTTCCATTGGTTTATATGTTGGTTTTCTACTGGTACCATGCTGTTTTGGTTACTGTAGCCTTGTAGTATAGTTTGAAGTTAGGTAATGTGATTCCTCTGATTTTGTTGTTTTCACTTCAGATTACTTTGGCTATTGAGGCTATTTTATGGGTTCCATAAGAATTTTAGAGTAGTTTTTTTTCCCTAAAATTGTTTCAAATCTCTACAATCTCTTCCAGAAGCTAGAACCAGAGGGACTAGTTCTTAACTCATTCTCTGAGGCCAACATTAGCTTAATTACAAAATTAGTCAAAGGCATTACATGACAAGAAAAATGCAATCCAATTTCTCTCAACATAGATGCAAAAATCCTCAACTAAATATTACAAATCAATCCAATAATGTAGCCATAGCATCATGCATCATGACCAAGTGAGATTTATCCCAGTTATGCAAAACTGGCTTATCACTGAAAACTTAATTAATGTAATCTAAAATATCAATGGGCTGAAGAAGAATAATCACTTTATCTTATCAATAGAGGCAGAAAAAGCATGTGACACTTCCTAAAACCCTTTCATGATAAGAACTCTCAGCAAGTAGGGATAAAGGAAAACTTCCTCAATTCGCTAAAGAACATCTACAAAATACCTACAGCTAACGTCATACTTAATGGTGAGAAACCCCAAGCTTTTCTGCTGAGATCAGGAAGAAGACAAGGATAATTCCATTCACCACTGCTTTTTCAACATCATACTGGAAATCTTAACTAATGCACTGAAACAACAAAAAAAGAAAATAAAAGGTACCGATGCTCCTTGATTTATGACAAGGTTGCATCTGCAAAAACCCATCATCAGTGGAAAATACTGTTAAGTCAAAATTGCATTTTTCAGATTACCATATTTTTCACTTATTGATGTGCTTATCCAGATGTAACACTCTCTTAGCTTGAGGAGTGTACTGAATGTATATCCCTTTTGCAGCATGATAAGGCTGAAAAATTGCAAGTCAAACTACTGTAAGTTGTGGACTATATAGACAGGGAAAGAAGAAATAGAATTGTCTTTGTTTTCAGATAATATCATTGACTTTGCAGAAAACCGTAAAGAATTGACAAAACATCAGCAGCAACAACAACTACAAAACACCTGGAACATTTCCCTCTGATCCTAGACCGAAAAGGTTCTCCACCTTTAAGGACTCATGTGATTCAGTTGAGACCACTGAGATAATCCGCGATAATCTCCTCATCTCAAATTCTCAACCTTAATCACATCTGCATAGTCCCTTTTACCATGTAAATTTGCATGTTCACAGGTTGCCAGGATTAGAACACGAACATTTTCGCTAAGGGCTTTGTTTTGCCTACATTATCCAGTCAGTTACTTCCATTTAAAAAACTTATTTATGTCATATAACACTTGCTATTTGCGAGGCGTTATACTAGGTGATATTTAATATTTAAAATATCTATGAAATTAGTGATATCGGCCTTAGAAACATAGATGGAGGGGTTGGTCACAACTCATTATTTAATGTAAGTAACTTATATGTGTGTTTTTATATAATTATTCTCTGAAATATTCTTATTCAAGAAGATTATTCATCCAGCATTAGGAAAATATTTTGTTTATCTTTAAATTTAACTGGAACTATAATATTTTAGTAGTGGGCCATCACTTTTTAAACTCTTAAAAAGTCTTAGTTAATTAACACCCTCATATGGGTCTTTGATTATCACTTTAAGAAAATTTCCATTTATAGCTAAGAGCAATATGCATCACATGTAATGTAAACCTGTATTAATAGATCAGATGAAATACTATTTTCTAATTGTAAGAGTTAATTACTCTGACATTTCCACAATAAATATTCATAGAAACTAATTCATTTGGGATATATACATCGCTCTCTCTCTCTCTCTCTGACACACACACACACACACACCCGCCCCCTCACACACACACTTCTTTCTTTGCTTCTTGCCTGGCTGTAAATGGCTGTTTTTCCATACCCCATCATGAGCCTAAAGGGAAGCATTTGTATATTTCAGTCTCCTAAGAAAGCATTTTGAAATATTCATTTAACAAAATTGAACAATATCAATGACTTCAAAATTAGCAATGGCAGAAAATAAGTAGTAATTAATAGCAGTGGAAGGATTAAAATGTGTTAAGATTAAGTTAAACATGTCGTTGAATCACTGTAAGAGACTACTGATTGCAGAGCCTCCTAGTGTTTGATATTACTCTGACTTGATGCTGTGGGATTATATTTCTGAAATAAATAGTTCTTAGTTCTGAGGTTATGCTGAAGGACATGTTCAGGAAGAGCTTTCCTTTCTTACTGCCTAGTCATACCCTTAGGCAAAGAAGCAAGTTATTTTGAAGGGACACTGTAAAATAGAAGAATACGCAATCTTGGATATGTATAGTTTCACATTTCATGTTTATAGATGTAAAAGTATCATGTTAATTATAGAATAGCACGTTTTATTTATTTATTTATTTATTTATTTATTTATTTATTTATTTATTGAGACGGAGTCTTGTTCCGTTGCCCAGGCTGGTGCTGGAGTGCAGTGGCGCAATCTCAGCTCACTGCATTCTTTGCCTCCTGGGTTCAAGCAATTCTCCTGCCTCAGTCTCCCAAGTAGCTGGAACTACAAGTGCCCACCCCCACACCTGGCTAATTTTTGTACTTTTAGTAGAGTGGTGGTTTCACCATGTTGGTCAGGCTGGTCTCGAACTCCTGACCTCAAGTGATCCACCCACCTCGGCCTCCCAAAGTGTTGGGATTACACCCGGCCCAATAGCACATTTTAAAGTGAATTTATGTTCAGAGAATATGAACAGAAAGATTTCTTGAAGTTTCAACCAGGTTTTAAAGGGGAACTTTGTAAACAGATTAAATAAAATTTGATGATTAAAATACATTCAGTTAATACATATTAAAAGATTCAACTGTAAATTATGGCTAAGGCTTCCCTCTAATAAATGGTATTATGATGAAATCTGTAGTAAACTGTGGGCAATGTATATGGATGTGATTTTAAAATCATGAGATAGCTCATTACTATTGGCTATGTTATTATATCATGATTTTTTTTCCTTATAATATGCCAATCAAGAGTAACTATGTTATGTTAAAAAGAGAAAATGTGGTGTTTTAAAAGAGATAAACCTGATATATTTTAAAAAATGTTTAAGGTTTCTTGTGGAGCTGCACTGCCCAATATGGTAGCCACTGGCCACATGTGGCTGTTAAGTACTTGAAGTGTGGCTAGTAAACTGAGACATGTTGTTAGTGTGAATACACACTACATTTCAAAGACTTCATATCAAATGGTAAAATATTTTATTATTAATTTTAATATTAATTGCATGTTGAAATGGTAATATTTCAGATAGAGAGTGTTACATATGCCGATTATTAAAATTAAATTTAAGGTTTTTTTCACCTAGTTTAATGTGGCTACTAGAGCATTTTAAAATTATACATGTGGTTCACATTTGTGGCCTGCATCTTATTTGTGATGGACACTGTTGTTCTAAACTTCCCTAATTACTGAGACATTTCCCTTCTTCACTTTTTGGGGTTAAGTTTTCATTTGTAAGTTAATTGTAAAACCGCACAAGTAAAGGAAATATACTTAAAAGACATGGTGAAAGATCAAAATATGAAATTCAGCATTTTCAAAATTCCTCATTTAATTTAATGCTTGAGTCAATCCTTGGAAAATAATTGATCCAGAGGATATTTACAAATAGTCCATCATCAAAAATAAAGAGGGGTATAGAAGGTACTGGAGTTCTATGTATAAGAGCCTGCCCTCTGGCCTATTCTATTATACTCAGAAAAGTCTGTGTCACTAATGTACAGTGTTTATCCTAGGCAATTATTTGCTATATTAGGATCCCCTATGGAAAAGTGAATTGATTGAAAAGATTTGGCAAAGAATTAACTATCTACTTTGATTATTAAGAACACGTGAAAGCTAACTTACTCTAATCGCTCTGTGGCCATAAAAAAGACTCTGCATTCAACCTCCAGAATCTACATCCAACAAGAAGACTTGGTGAAAAGGAATGGCAAAAAGAATGCAGGTGCTGGGAAGGGTTTGTAAGTGGACCAACGAATTGGCGTTTGAAATTGTTAAGTCTTGTAAAATGAATCATTGAGACGGGAAGGACAATATAATTGGCAAGCCATGTGTCACCTTTTTCTTGGGAGAAAAACACATCATTTTCATAAAAAAGTATAAAGCCTGTAAAACAATAAGAAAGTAATGTTAAAACAAAACGTACAGTGACATTAAATAGAAAGGTATTTATGGTAATGAATTTGGTACTGAATAATAATTAGGCTAATAGGATAAATTGCTCACAAATGGTACATTTGGGCAAGAATAGTGTATTGTTCACTAATGTTTCTACAAAACTTAATCTAATGCCCATTATTTTGTGGAACAGAAAAATGAATTAACGATTAATGTCATATATACATAAACTAGCTATCAACAAGACAAGCTAGGGATTAGAGAAGACAGGGAAAGAGGAAGTAATTCTGATGCCTCTAAATATGACCAAGATTTATTCTTCACTCCTTTTAGTGTTTTCAACATTAATTCCTATAGTGTTCTCTTTCCTTCTCAAACCAGACTTAGTTTTAAAGCAGCTTGGGCTGTGTAGCATATTTTTATAAAATGGTCCTCTGCACCATTTCTAAGAATCATGGGTCAAATTAGTCAGGCTGCTGTTCTAACACTGATAATTAGATCCACCTCCTACCAAAATCTGTAGTTAATTGGTAGAAATTCAAGCTTTGTATATTTTGGTTGTTAAAAGTGTCACATGAAGAAAGTACAAAGGCTGTCCTAAGTAAATGACTTCAAGATTGACTTTTACAGCCTTTTCGTTACTCAGACAAAGTAATGGCCAGCTTAACAAAGGCCTCCAGATGAATTGGTTGTTGTGTTCATCGTTATTGTATTATATAGTCCCCTGGAAACTGCAGATTATAAGGGAGTATTTTATTCTGAATGTTGTGTAAGGCACACTGCATTTTGAAAGAATTTAGTAATGTTAGGATAAATGTGTATGAGAAATATGTTTGAATAGATTCAGTAGGTGTATTCACAAGTCCCTTATTCACCATTTGCTCTTTGGAATCAAGTTTGGGATGTTCCATGCATGGTCATCTTACTGTAGGATATGGAACATCAGGAGTTTAAGAAACTGGGGTTTTTGTTTTGACTGCCATCATTTTGCTTTGTATTACTTGATAAGGAATAGAAGGGGAGGCAGGTTTAGATCAAGCAAAGAAGTACCCAGTAAGAAAGACCTTTTAAGAAAGTATAAAGAATTTATTTTAAATAAATTTCTGAAATGGTTAAAAAAAAAAAAAAAGGGAGAGATGAGTTAGGTGAGGTATGTCAAACAAGGTGGCTGAGGGTTTAGATTTTGGAAAGTCACAACATAACCTTTTACAACTGAAATACATTATCTGTACAATGTAGATAATTGCACTTATGTATTGGTGGTGTTGGAAGAATTAAATGGTATAATGCATTTAATTCACTTAATAGAGTGCCTGACATATATTATCAGATTGTTGTTAGAGTGGCTGCTTCAAAGAACAGCTAATTTTACAGTATAGTATCATGGACACAGACTGTCAAAAGCCAACAGAATAATTTCAAATTCAACTTTTTTCCACATATGGCTTTGTGAGTTGAGTGCATACTTTAGTCAAAAATATGTTTTCGCAGAGTGACAATTTCTAGGGGTGATTAAAAGTTTGATTATAACCACTCTTGGGTTTCATAATCTAAAAACATTTTCAGAAAGTCTGTGATTAATTTTTCCCATTTAAAATTTTATTCTCAATAATGTGCAACATTAAATATAATTAGAATTTCACAAGGCATCTTGGGAGTTACACTCTCACATATTAAACTATACAGAAAAAGTTAAATTTCATAGCTGGTCAAGACCTCAGAGCAAAATAAAAAGATAAGAAGATAGTGCAATATGGTTCATGGTCCTTTAAAGATCTTTTAATGTGGTGGGTTATTTTCTAATGAATGCAGGTAACACATTGAATGCCCACCTATGAACAGAACGGAAATTAACAATTTAGAAATGTGAAAGTTCCATAAAATTAAACTTTTACTCTCGCCATTTTTCACAGGGTCGTTTGTTGGTAAAATTATCTCCTGTGCTTGCTTCTTGTCTTACTACATCAGTCACCTGTGAATTTAAATTAGAGGCATTTTGAAAACATAATTAGTAAGTCATTGCTTGGACCTATTGAGTAGTGAATTTATATTTTTATAGTACCTCAGCTATAGTGTGAAACACTGAATAATTCATTTCTCACATGAAATAGGCACATTACAAATATCTAGCAAGTTGTAATTCTGGGTAAGAGTACTTCAAGGATGAAGAACAATAGTTAAACTGTACCTTTGGTCATGCATGGCAATATGTAATTACTATCTGCAGGTTCTCAAGATCAACTTAATCTCTAGTATGTAATTCAAATGCCTGTTGAACTGTACAGTATAATACATGGATAAACAATCCAAATGATTCATTTCATAAGTAGGTACCACTCTTTATAAACAGAGTGTTTTATAACAACTTGCTGTTGGTGGTGGTGGTGGTGGTTTTGTTCTCCTCCTATTTCTTATTCTTTATTATTGTCATCATCTATACTTACTAGATACAGGAAAAATGCTTTTACAAAAATTACCCAATTCAATGGTGCTGAAACTCTAGAGACGTCAAAATCCCCTGGATGGCATGTCAAAACACGCTATATGGTGCTTGCCTCAGAATTTTTGATTCAGCAGATATAATGTGGAACCTTTGAATTTGCATACGTATCAAGTTCCCAGGTGATGCTGATGCTGCTGGTCCAGGGACCACGCTTTGAGAGTCCCTGCTCTTGTAAATGCTTCTTTGTTTCCTTATCTAGCCCTTCTTCTGTCTTTTTAATTCTAATTATGCCCAAAAGTGTAGTAGTACTGCTCTTTGCCTCTTTGCACACCAATCTCTGTGGACAGTCTCGTCCTCATGTGTGGCTGCTCACAAATATAAATCAGCAGCCCTAATCTCTTTTTGAGTGTCAGACTAATATATCAACTGCCTACAGCACACCTCCACATGGAAATCCTGCAGGCTCTTTCAATTTAATATGTCTGTCCGGACATGGTGGCTCACGCCTGTAATCCCAGAACGTTTGGATTCTGAGGCGGGTGGATCACGAGGTTAGGAGTTCAAGACCAGCCTGGCCACGATGGTGAAACCCCATCTCTACTAAAAGTACAAAAGAAAAAAAATAGCCATGCGTGGTGATGGACGCCTGTAATCGCAACTACTCAGGAGGTTGAGGCAGAGAATTGGTAGAACCCGGGAGGTGGAGGTTGCAATGAGCCAAGATTGTGTCACTATACTCCAGCCTGGGAGACAGAGTGAGACTCCATCTTAAAAAAAAATAAATAAATAACATGGCCAAATTGCATCTCTTATTTCAACCCACATAAAGATTGTTGCAATCAAGAATTGTCACATTTTCATGAGGAGCATATTTTTATGGTCTTAAAGGATCCCCCCACACATTACTTATTAGTTGCTTAAGAAAATTAATAACTACACATTGAGGAAATTTAAGAACATCTTGGAGAAGGAGATCAAAAATATCATCACCAAGGAGGGGCAAATGAACATCATGTAATGCCCTAAGAGATATCCATTACCTCGTTGCTCTTTAAGCATGATCCAAACCCGTGGCCTACCATGTAAACCTCCTCCTTTCCCAGCCTCATTTCTCAATTCACATCTCACAGTCAGCTTTACAGTTTTTCCAGTACACCTGAGTATTTCAGAATATGCCATAGTCTCTCTTGCTTTAGGATCTTTAATTCCTGCTATTTCCTTTGCTTGGCTCGCCTTGCCTCCTCCCCAAGCACCTTCTGTCTGTCTCTTTGACTAGTGAAAACCCATGGTCCTTCAAGATTAAAATTAATCTTATCTTTTCAGAGAAACCTTCCATGCTGATTCCCCTTTCATGAGTGGTTTAACAGCTCTGTCCTGCTTAGGGCCTCCTAGCACTTACCACGTTTTTTTTTTTTTTTATAATTTCTTACTTGCTTCTGTATTTCCTGGCTTGCCTCTGAGTTCCTGAAAGGTGGGAATTTTATTATTCACCATTGTTTCCTCAATTCTTAGAATAGTGTTAATTAAGATACATTTTCTTAATGAATGGATGGATAGATGGATGGATAGATGGGTGGAGAGAAAAAGTTGAAAATGTCATGCATTTTTAATAAACACATTAAGTGTTTATTTTTATTTGGTAGAAAACTGATTGAGGAAATGAATAATAATGTTTAATTTTATATTTGGTGCTCAGCCTTGGATAAAGACTATTGAATATGTTTGGTGTTAATCTTATTTGCAATTCAAAACCACCATGTGTAGGGACGTTTACAAAATTTTGAGAAAATAATATTTTTAATTTTACATAGAATCTTTGTTTTGTTTTGTTTTTT
Source organism: Theropithecus gelada (assembly GCF_003255815.1). Classification (NCBI taxonomy): domain Eukaryota; kingdom Metazoa; phylum Chordata; class Mammalia; order Primates; family Cercopithecidae; genus Theropithecus; species Theropithecus gelada. Next base: position 51,114,680 of record NC_037689.1, read on the forward strand.
GTTTGTTTGTTTGTTTCTTTCTTTTTTTGAAATGGAGTTTCACTCTTGTTGCCCAGGCTGGAGTGCAATGGTGTAATCTAGGCTCACCGCAACCTCTGCCTCCTGGGTTCAAGCAGTTCTCCTGCCTCAGCCTCCCAAGTATTTGGGATTACAGGCATGTGCCACCATGCCTGGCTAATTTTGTATTTTTAGTAAAGACAGAATTTCTCCATTTTGGTCAGGCTGGTCTCGAACTCCTGACCTCAGGTTATCCCTCTGCCTCAGCCTCCCAAAGTTCGGGGATTAAAGGCATGAGCCACCATGCCCAGTCTACATAGAATCATTTTACATCAGTGTTTTAGATATGAATATTTACTAATCTATTATATTTAGTAGCAATCATAAATGCTTAAACTCACAATTTTTTGTTTTTATGTGTGAGAAAATTTAAAAAACAAAGACTAAAAGGATACGTATAACAAAATTTTATCTCTAAATAGTGAAATTAATCTTCTCTTTGTATTTTTTTTTCTTTTTGTTGTTTTTTGAGACGGAGTCTCACTTTGTTGCCCAGGCTGGAGTGCAATGGCATGATCTTTGTTCACTGCAAGCTCCGCCTCCTGGGTTCACACCATTCTCCTGCCTCAGCCTCCCAAGTAGCTGGGACTACAGGCGCCCGCCACCACGCCCGGCTAATTTTTTGTATTTTTAGTAGAGATGAGTTTTCACCATGTTAGCCAGGATGGTCTCGATCTCCTGACCTCCTGATCCGCCCACCTCGGCCTCCCAAAGTGCTGGGATTACAGGTGTGAGCCACCGCACCCAGCCTTCTTTTTGTATTTTTTAACTTTTCTAAATTAATGTGAATTAACTGTATATGCAGAAATAAAGTAAAATTTTTACATAGCCAATATTTACTGTGAATGTGGTTTTCTAAAGAACCCCCATATTTTCTGTTTTTGAAAGGAAGATTTTGGGTTTTTCAATCCTTTTCTGAGCAACTATCATTACGTTTTTGACTGTAAAGTGAACTGATACACAAAAGTCTTGGGAGCAATTTACTGCCCACCCCTAGCTCAGGGATGATACAAAGACACTACCTTTGCTACATGCTATTGTGTTCACAAGTATAAGAGAAAAACAATATATTTATGGTATTAATCCAGTATTCAGCAGTACATTCCTTTGATTTTTGTGTAGAAATGCTAACATATCACCAGGGGGAAAGTGTTCACTGTTTTGTATTGGCATTTAAAAACTTTTTATGTGTCATTTATAATTGTGAGAGTAAATCTGTAGTTGGCTTCTTAAAAATTCCTGATTATATTGGTTCTTTATCCACACTTACTTATGTTGATCCAATGACAAAGAGTTGTTAATGACTCAAGGCATTTTAACTTACTTATTGACAAGCTAAGAAAATAGCCAAAATACAGGTATTACACATTTCTTATTCAACTCAGCAAGTTCACTGTTCACTTAGCCAAACATTCTCCAATTGAAGAACTCCAAGCTAGTTTACTCTTCATATGACTATATTGCGCATTTCCTTCCTTTTAATTGCTCCACTTAATAGTGAAGTTCAGTGATTATTTCAGCATTATGATGGATCTTCTTGGACTAAGATACAAAATGTACAGTTCAGTTTGGTATTTGCCATCATAAATGGCCCAGATTAACTGGTACTTCCCCTATCACTGGAGAGGAGTAAGAGCAGCTTGAACCCTGAAACCCAGTGGGTACTAGTTTCCTTTCTCTCTCCCACTTTGCTCCCCTTTATCTCCTTTGCTTACTTCGAGTTTTAAAAATTACTTACCTGTCTAACCATGTTTTAAAATACATTTTATTCTGAAAATGTGACAGGATTCAGAATATGGATTTTTTTAGTCAAACTTGCCACATTGGTGATAGCTGGGGATTGTGGCTGATTTGTACAATGTATATTACCATTGGAGTCTGTGATAATTAAGAGCAGTGTTGGACTGTGGTCATGTCAGACACTGCAGAGAAGAAAACAGTGTTTTACATGCATCTTCAGCTACTGCATGATGTTTTATTGCATTTCACACTACATATGGTAGCCCAGTGCCAACTCACTGCAGTAAATCTCAGTGCTAGGCTCTTGCCATTTGTCATAGTAACGGAAAAACATGTGCAGTTTTCCATTTTATTGAATGAATTTGAATTCATGGAGGACATCAGATTGTGCTCACTCTAGATCTAGTTTATATGCCTGTGTGTGTATATATATGTATATATATACACACACACATATATATGTGTATATATGTGTGTATTATATGTATATATGTGTGTGTGTGTGTGTGTGTGTATATATATATGCTGGCAATACCAATAAGCTGACCATCCCAGGTAGACTAATGAAATATCTTATCTAATATTTTGGAATTGTGATTATTTCTGTTTCTCTTTACCTTAACTTTGGGTACTACATCTGATCACCACCCCTCTAAATTATAGAGAGGGGTATTTTTGGCTCATGTTCTCATTAATTTAAAGGTTCTAAATTTTTTTGCAGAGGAAAGGAAATCATAACTGGTGGCTGTTTTGACCTATCCATTTAACGAGTAATGCACCACAATTAACACTTCTGGGACTATTCTGGACCTCCTACCTTGAATAGGGTTTACATGGCATTGCCTTAAGGATATGTAGTCTTTCTATTCCTCTAAATTAGTGGCTCTCAAATTTGACCGGTGTCAATCACCTGGGGAACTTGGTAAAAGTACAAAACCCTGATTCTATCTTATTCCAGTGAGTCTGGCCAATTCTGATATGCACTAAAGTTTGATAACTACTGCTCTAGACACTAAAACAAATCAAAATAAAAAAGCATATGATTTGACCCAGGTAGAAACGCAGACAGCATTGAGTTATCCAATCGGCCCACTATCCCCATGCCCCAGGCTACTTTTTCTGAACTCCCTCCTGCTTTATGGCTTTACTTGAGGGCTACGTTATAAGAAGCATTTCTCCCAGTATCTGTGAACTGCAAATCACAGATCTCTCAAAATAGAATGATTTCTGTAAGTCTGATGTCAAAATTCATTTTGGGGTAAGTTCAAGAAAATATGTTATTCTTGTAGTGTGTATATTTTTATGTGTAAGTACAGAAATGGAACTCTAGGATGCTGCCCTAAAGCCTGCTAGGGGTGTTTCAAAATATTTGGAATGCATACTGAATTAGCTTCCAAAATCCAAAAAAATCCCCTTTAATAAACATCTGAATCCCAAAGATTTCAGATTAAAATTATAAACATTGTGCTTAGTAATACAGTCATGTGCCACATAATGACATTTTGGTCAGTGATGGACCCCATATTTGACTGTGGTCTGATAAGATTATAACAGAGCTGAAAAATTCCTATTGCCTAATGACATCATATTTTCTATAATGTCATAGTGTAATACGTTACCTTTTCTATGTTTAGATACACAAATAATTACCATTGTGTTACAATTGCCTATAGTATTCAGCAAAGTCACATGCAGTATAGGTTTGTAGCCTAGAAACAAATAGGCTATACCATATAGCCTAGATGTGTAGTAGACTCTACCATCTAGATTTGTGTAAGTACACTCTGTGATGTTTGCACAACAATGAAATTGCCTAAGGATGCATTTCTCAGAATGTATCCCTGTTATTAAGTGATGCATGATTGTGGTGTGCTTCTGGAGAAATGGCTTCTTTTGATCTTGTAGACATTGAAAATGACTTGACAGACGATACTGTAAAGCTCTAAGCCAGGCTTTTGTCTTCCCTTGATCAAAAGCTCTCTGACGTTATTCTACCTTCATCTTTTTTCTTGATATCTTCCTACCTTTTTATTGGTATTATTATTATCAGTTATAATGATTTTGCTGAGTGCATTTACTTATTGACTTTTTAGATTTTTTTGAATGTGTGTAGACTAATTGCCTCTTCATTTAGTTGGATATATAGGATAATAAAAAGAGATAGATAAATACATTATTTGTCCTAGGGCATTGTCTGGGGGAGATTTATCATAGCTGTCCTCAATTGTCTCTTTCTTTCACGCCATAATAAAATAACCTCTATTGTGGGGATAATTTTTCAAAAGGACTTAGTGTAATGAATATACATTTTTGGCTAGGTCAGATTTCTAATAGTTGGCAGCCCAGGTATTAGCAACCTCATCATATTCTACTTCCCTGAATAAGAATTCTCTAGGAGTATCTATCTACCAAAAACACTCAAATCCCTCCAATCCAAAGAACTCCAGGCTTTTAAATTATGTTTCTGATTCTAATCATTATTTCATCAGTAAATGGTTGTATAAAAGTGCCACACCCTCAACTGCAATTTCAGTTTCCCTGGGGGAAACAAGGACCCTGAAGAGAAAGCTTGTAGATAGTATTGCTTTCTTGCTCCAGATCACTGGCTCGGAGCATGGGAGAAGTCAAATAACAAATCACTGAGGTTTGCCTCAGGTCTTAAACTATCAGCCTGGATAGCAAACAAATTTTATTTCAGATTTAAGTAGTTACTATGCTTTAGGGTTTTATTTTTTTTTTTTGTATTAATACAGTTTATTTTAGAGCTGTTCTGAGTTTGTACAAAAATTGCACAGAAAGTACATAGAGTTCCCATACACACCTTCATTCTCCGTCCCACAGTTTTCCCTATTAATAACATCTTCCATTTGTGTGGTAAATTAGTGACAATTGACGAACAGTTGTAATACAGTTTATTGACATGTTACTATTACCTAAAGTCCATAGTTTATGCTAGGGTTCCCTTTTTGTGTTGTACAATTCTATGCATTTTCACAAGTCCATGATGTTATGTGTCACCATTGCAGTGTCAGACAGAATAGTTTTATTGCCTTAAAAATTTCCTGTACTCCACTTGTTCATCCCTCCTTCTCCAAACCCCTAACCCCTGGGAACCAGTGATCTTTGTACTGTCTCCATAGTTTTGCCTCTCAAGAATGTCATATAGTGAGAATCATAAAGTATATAGCCGATCGGGGCGGAGCAAGATGGCCGAATAGGAACAGCTCCAGTCTCCAACTCCCAGCGCCAGCGAC
>NC_037689.1:51129713-51200477 GCF_003255815.1 Theropithecus gelada
TGACCCAGCCATCCCATTACTGGGGATATACCCAAAGGATTATAAATCATGCTGCTATAAAGACACATGCACACGTATATTTATTGCAGCACTATTCACAATAGCAAAGACTTGGAATCAACCCAAATGTCCATCAGTGACAGATTGGATTAAGAAAATGTGGCACATATACACCATGGAATACTATGCAGCCATAAAAAAGGATGAGTTTGCGTCCTTTGTAGGGACATGGATGCAGCTGGAAACCATCATTCTTAGCAAACTCTCACAAGAACAGAAAACCAAACACCGCATGTTCTCACTTATAGGTGGGAACTGAACAATGAGATCACTTGGACTCAGGAAGGGGAACATCACACACCGGGGCCTATCATGGGGAGGGGGGCGGGGGGAGGGATTGCATTGGGAGTTATACCTGATGTAAATGACGAGTTGATGGGTGCAGCAGACCAACATGGCACAAGTATACATATGTAACAAACCTGTACGTTATGCACATGTACCCTACAACTTAAAGTATAATAATAATAAATAAATTTAAAAAATAAAAATAAAAATAAAACCTGAACTTTGAAAAAAAAAATAAATTAAAAATAAAGTATATAGCCTTTTCACATTGACTTCCTCCACTTACTGATATCATTTCAATTTCCTTCGTGTCTATTCGTAACTTGATAGCTCATTTGTTTTTATTACTGAATGATATTCCATGGTAAGGACATACCACAGTTTATTTATTCATTAACCTATTGAAACATGGCTTCAACTTTTGGTTGCTTCCAACTTTTGGAAAATATAAATAAAGCTGCTGTATATATTTGTGTTCAGGTTTTTCTGTGACAGTGTTTTCAACTCATTTAAGTAAACACTTTAGAGTGTGACAGCTGGATCTTATGGGAAGAATATATTCAGTTTTGTTAGAAACTATAAAACTCTCTTCCGAAGTGACTGTACCATATTTGTTTCACACCAGCAATGAATAAGGGTCCCTGTTGGTCTATATCCTCTCTGCCAGCATTTGGAGTTGTCAGTGGTCAGGATTTTACCCAATCTAATGTGTGCCATGCTTTATTTTTAACATTTAACTACTAGAAAATTTGTGCTCACAGCATTTGTTTCTTCCAATTACTAATGAGTAGCATCATGGTTAAATGGGATCATTGCCTTGCTTCTTTTTCCACCCACCGTAGCTTCCTCCGGAGTTCACTGTTATCTCTTCTCTCAGCAGGTCTGTGGTTGGCTATTCTTGTCTTACCAGTTTGCTGTTATTTCTACCCTCAGTTTCTGTTCTTGTCTGTGCTTCTCTAGTGTCTAGCATAAATCTCTCAGGACTCAAAAAGTGGTATTAATATGTCAATGAGTCCTATTCTGTTTGCATTTTTCCCAAATGAGCCTCTTCTTTCAGGCTCCTGTGGTAATGTTCTTCTAATTCCTTGGACCTATTACCTACTTTTTATATTGTTATAGAGAATATCAAACATATTCAAATACATAAAGAATGATATACTGGACTAACATATACCTATCACACAGTCCCAGCCGCCAACAACCCATGGCCAGTAGTGCTCCATCCTCTCCCGTTTACTTTTTCCCACTGTTGTATTATTTTAAAATGAACACCAGATATCATATTATTTTACATATTGATATGACCAAAAATATAGAGCGATGACTTCTTTTTCTAACAAACACATAGCATTTTTATCACACCTAAACTAATAGCAGTAGTTTATTATTATTATCAAATATCTAAATAATGATCTCATTAAAGTTAAGATCCAATAATGTCCATGTGCTTTGTGTGGTTGATTCATATTTTAAGTCTCTTGTAATCTATGGGCTGTCCCTGTATCATTTACCCCGCCAACCCCCACAATTTATTTATTGAATAATCAGAATTATCCTGTAAAGTTTATCTTATCATCTGATATTTTTACTGGTTGTATTTTCAAGATATAGTTTAACATAATCTCTTTTTTCTGTATTGCATGTAAAACAGTAGAACCTTGATACAGGTTTGACTTATTTTGATGTGACTACTATAATTTAATTTTTTGTTTTGTATTAATGTCAGTTCATTACCGGTTCTCTTCTACGCTAATCTTAGAGGGCATACCAGTGTATTAATTCATGCTTATTCTGAAATCTTTAATAAAGTTGTAGATGAATTATATAATAAATTTCACAGTGTCAGGAATTTAATTAATGAAATAGCTGGATTAGAACCCTGGACCCCAGACTTGTACTTAAAATTTCCTTTCCCTGTAAGCATTATGGCAGCCTCATGATAGTAGCATACCTCTTCATAACTTTTAAATATCCTGCAGCAGCAAATTGAGAAACACATTTGCAGAACATTCCCTTTACTGTGTAATGTGGTTCTTAGTAGAGAATTTATTTTTTTATTTATTTTGAGACAGGGTTTCACTCCCGTTGCCCAGGCCGGAAGGCAGTGGTGTGCTCGCAGCTCACTACAACCTCCACCTCCCCGGTTCAAGAGATCCTCCTGCCTCAGCCTCCCAAGTAACTGGGACTACAGGCACACACCACCAAGCCTGGCTAATTTTTGTATTTTTAGTAGAGACAGGGTTTCACCATGTTGGCCAGGCCGGTCTTGAACTCCTGACCTGAAGTGATCTGCCTGTTTTGGCCTTCCAAAGTGCTGGCATTACAGGAGTGAGTCACTGCGCTCAGCCATGAAATGTTACATTTGTATACAAGTTTAAATTATCTATGTAATGTCACTGCATAATGATATAGCTTGGTAGTTAAGCGTTTGAACTTTTTTTTTTTTTTTTTTTTTTTTTGAGACAGAGTTTCATTCTTATTGCCTCGGCTGGAGTGCAATGGCACAATCTTGACTCACCACAACCTCCACCTCCCAGGTTCAAGTGATTCTCCTTCCTCAGTCTCCCGAGTAGCTGGGATTATAGGCAAGCGTCACCATGCCTCGTTAATTTTGTATTTTTGGTAGAGACAGGGTTTCTCCATATTGGTCAGGCTGGTCTCGATCTCCTGACCTCAGGTGATCCACCCGCCTCATCCTCCCAAAGTGCTGCGATTACAGGTGTGAGCTAACACTCCCGGCCACATTTGAACTCTTTATTCTGACGTCTAAATGGGACTCACTATTAGAGTACTCATTTTGTGATCTTTTTTATTATTATTACTTCATAGAGACATGGTCTTGCTCTGTTGGCCAATCTGGAGTGATGTAATTGTAGCTCACTGCAACTTTGAACTTCTGACCTCAAATGATCCTCCCAACTTAACCTCCCAAAGTGTTGGGATAACAAGTGTGACCCACTGCACCCAGCCTCACTGTGTGATCTTGAACAAGTTACTAAGCCTAGTTTCTCTGCCTGCCAGATGAGACTTTTACTAGTAATAACCTTATGAATTTGCTTTGATTATTCGTTATGGATAATTTATGGATGATGCTTAGTATAGTACCTGGGATATAACAGCAAATGTTTTATATAGTTTGGAGCTATCGGCAGGGAGAAGTGTTATTATGAGAAAATTGAGGCAGTGATATGGTTGGGTCAGTCGCCTAATATTACATAACTGACATGTACTTTCACATAAGAGTCTGTCTTTTGTGTCAGAACTGACTCTGGAAGTGTCTCTACTGTTGTGAAGGCAGGAACCTACTTAGGTACTAGACTATGTTAAAGAAGCTGGTGATTAGTTGAATCTAAAGTTGGTTATACAATCATATTGCCAAGTGCGCACAGTCGTAAAATCTATTCGCCTATTTCAGACAGCTTACTGCTTACCTTGGCCGCAGCTACCATGATATTTAAAGACTAAGATTGTTTCAGTTTGTTTAAAAAATTATACACATACACATATACACACACACACACACACACACACACACACACACAGAGACATACACTCAGTGGGAGAGCATTTTTGTCAAAACATATGAAATAATTTTCTCCTCTTCACAGATATTGAAATGATGATTTGTTTTGTACATATTCAACACAAGGTATATATGTATATATATATAAAGTGTGTGTGTGTGTGTATATATATATACGGCATAATTTTTGTGGTGAAATCTAAGCGATGGAAATCACATCCACTATTATTTGGGTAAAAATCACAAAAGCACTTCATAGAGACGTTTTTCCTTAGTGTATGAACCACATTTATCAGGTGCTACAATTGCTGAATTAAGTTGAAATTGTTCTAAAATCTACTTGAGATTGTCTCCTTTCTTCAAGTTCTTCTGAATGTGTACACAGATACCTGAAAATAGAAATAAAACCTAAACCTCTACTTTAAAATGAGGATATTTTAACTTTAAATTTCTATTTCACTTGATGAATATTTAATCTTTTTGTTACTTGACATATGTAAAATCTTAAAGTATTTGAAAAATATATTTTCTTGTCTATGGCTCCTTAAATGGTGCACATGTGTTTAGCAAGCAACAGCTAGTGTCTTGCCGAAGTTAAAAGTTAAAATGCAAAATGATAAAGTTGATGGAATTTGTGACCTTTTATAAGTCACTTTGCCATTTGAAATTAAATGTGTCAGATTTGGCAAACTTAATATATTGAATAGGTTATCCTAATATTTTTGTTGACTTTTAGTAAGAACAGTATAAAGCAACTATAAAGGGTTATTTGTTTTAGCTTTTCTAAATAAAAATCACTGAAGCAATTTTAATTTGTACATGTAACTCTTCTTTAAAATTTAAATGCCTATTTTCCTTCATGTGCTTCCATGCCTTATTTCATTAAATTTTCGAACACATATAGAAAGCCAAATCTACAAGCTATCAGGTTTTCCTTGAGATTACTGTAATATATTAAAACATACACTGAATCAGACTCTATTCCTTCCAAAGCTGATTCAGCACTTTAAAAATAATCTTTGATTTTACATTAAAATAATTTGTCACCCTTTACTGCATGATATCAGAATGACACTAGTGATTTCACTACAAAAAGTGTCAGTTGTCAAATCTTGCTGGTCCACAAATAACTCTCCAGTTACTAATTTGCATTTTAGCCTTAGCTGTAAATATTTGGAAAGAAGAACTGACAGTTGACAGCTACGTATAACTTATATATATTTCATACAGTTACTCAGTAATACCAGATTAACATTTAAAAACATTAGTGGGCCAGGCAAGATGACTCACGCCTGTAATCCCAGCACTTAGGGAGGCTGAGGTGGGTGAATTACTTGAGGTCAGGAGTTGAAGACCAGCCTGGCCAACATGGTGAAACCTAATCTCTACTAAAAATACAAAAAAAAAAAAAAAAAAATTAGCAGGACGTGGTAGTGCATGCCTGTAATCCCAGTTACTCGGGAGGCTGTGGCAGCAGAATCACTTGAACCGGGGAGGTGGAAGTTGCAGTGAGCCGAGATCACTCCACTACACTCCAGCCTGGGTGACAGAGTGAGACTCCATCTCAAAAAAAAAAAAAGGAAATAAACAATAAAAGACATTAACAGGAGTATTGCAGAATAAAGAAATGTTGGAATGTCATCCCTTAATCTTTAATATGTTTAATGTTAAAATGTATTTTTGTGTTTGAATTATTAAAGGTATATTGAATAATAACATAGAAGCATCTCAGGAAGCATCATAGAAGTGCTGTTTAAACACAATGTGAAAGTAAAGGGAGTCATTTTCCAACACAGTGTTGGATCCAGTCTCATGACAGTGTAAAGAAACTGTGAGAAAAGTGCTTTGTATTTTCCAGGTGAACCTAGTTGCCCATCTCTTGCAACCAGCTACAGAAGGTCAGCCAGTAGCACTGGATTTCCATGGTCACTCATTTCTCCATTCTACCTGTAGTCTGTGTAATGAGAGGAAAACAAACGAGTCCCAAAAACTTGGTTTCACATGAGAAGTTCTTCAAATAATTTTTGCCTTTAGAAAAAAATTTATGGAGTATGATGATAGCCAGGAGGGAAGATTGGCAGTTTGGAAGGTAAAGCAAGAAGAGTAATCTTGGGAATTTTTAATAAGACAAATAATAGAAAATGGTCAAAAAAAATAGAGCAGATATGTTAAAGTATAATATTATAATTATTGAATAGAACTCAATAATATACAATTCTGAGCACTCTGTTTTTTTTTCTTCTTGCTTTATCATACAATTTTATCTTTAGTCTGCCTGTACCTTAATTTGTATATTCTTAGCTTTAGGTTATTGAATAGATTTTTATAAACCATTTGTTTTTGTCAGCTTTTGCTTAGTAAAAATACAATAATATACAATCCCCAAATATCATTGCCTTTTAACAGCTTTGATCTCCTTCTCTCTCATTTTACATGTGGTAGCTGTCTGTGGTTCCATGTATCTTCTTCATTCTTGAGTCCAGAATAAACAAATAACTGCTATCTGGGGGCAAGGCATAGGGAAAAGAGCAACGGCAGAAACATGCAATAGATTTTAAAAATTGCATTTGAGTATAATTTGAAAAAAATAATATAATTTACTCTACTAACAAAATCCATTCTGGAATAAGATGTCATATAGTAACCTAAAATGTACATTAATGTATGTAAAATAATATTAAGGTTGAAACTTAAAGAACCATTTATTGTTTTAGTCAATTTTGTGTTGCTGTAAGGGAATCCCTGAGAGTGGATAATTTATAACGAAAAGAGGTTTATTTGGCTCATGGTTCTGCCAGTTGTACAAGAAGCATGCAGCCAGCATCTGCTTCTGGTTAGCGCCTTAGGAAGCATTGACTCATGGTAGAAGGAGAAATGGAGCAAACATAATATGGTGAGAGAGATAGAAAGAGAGAAGGGTGGGAGGTGCCAGTCTTTTTGAAAAAATGAGATCTCACAGGAACTAGGACTAGAATTCACTCCATCTTGGGAGCATTCTCTAAGCCATTTATGAGGGATCCACCCCCACGACCCAAACACCTCTCACTAGGCTCCACCTCCAATATTGGCAATCAGTTTTCAACATGAGATTTGAAGGGGACAATTTCCCAAACTATATCAGATGGTGAGCATCATTTTCATTTATTAAAATATTATGAAACATCTAAAATTTAGGTGATACCAGGAAGAAGCAAAGATGAATAAATGCCTGTACTCTACATTTAAAATTCTCTGGATTCAGTGAGGAATATAGAAAAATATATCAAACCAATATAGATGCATCCACTGATAAGTGCTTTCTTGAGGATTAAAAGAGGTGCTAATAAGCAGAAACCGTGAATGAAACTGTCACCCACTGATATCTAGAAACTTTAGGATAGTTTCTGTGTAAGAATCCATTAAATTGTATTTCAGTCCATTCGGACTATTATAACTAAATATTCTAAATTGGATAGCTTATGAATAAAGGTGATTTATTGCTCATAGTCCTGGAAGCTGAGAAGTCCAAGATCAATTTACCAGCAAATTCAGTGTCTGGTGAGGGCTCGCTCTCTGCTTCATAGAGGGCACCATCTTGCTGATTTCTTCACATGGTGGAAGGGCTTCATCAGCCTCTTTTATAAGGGCACAATTCCACTGATGAAGGTGTAGCCATTATGACTTAATCACCTGCCAAACACCCCATCTCTTAATACTATTGCATTGGTGATTAGGTTTCAACATATGAGTTTTGAGAGGACACAAATATTCAGACCATAGCAGATGTGGATATTAATAAAGATAATAATAGTAATAATAGCTGTCTGTATTATGCGTTTACTGTATATCAAGCACTTTAGAAACCTCTTTGTAGTCTCACAATAAATTTTTTACATAAATTCAATTATTATTCTCATTGTCCAGATGAGAATAAAAAGGCATAGGCACATATTGAAAGATTATCTATTAATAAAGCTTGTAGTACCTGGGTGGATTAATGGTGTTTATATTCAGTTTGTAAACCAAAACTATTATCAGGATATATATATATATATATATATATATATATATATATATGAATGAAAAGTTTCCTTGCCTGTTTTCTTGCAATATTGAGTTTAAATGTTACCACAGCCTAATATCATAAAGCATTTTTTTTAACAGAAGCAATCACAGGCTATTTGCAAAGCCATCTCAATAAAACTTGAGTCCTAAGGGTACAATCAATTGATAAGATGCTACATTTCTTTATTAGAATTATTGGGGAAAATGAAACAATGTGAAACATTGATGATGTTTTGAAAAATATTTTTCCGTTCTATTACTTTTATTCTTACCATTAATGTATAGCTCTATCATTATTTTCCATAGAATTAATCTCCACTCTTACATATATTCTTTATGTAAATGAGAAAAAAAATTTCAAAGGGGAAAAATGTAAGTAGCAAAAAATTCCTACATAATACTTTATTAATGAGCAAAATTGTGGCATTTTATCTTCTGGGTGACAAATGTAATATTCAGGAAAAGTGTGGTATAATTAATCATAATTTATGTATTTATTACTCTAGGGTTCTTTTTGTAAATGTTCCATAGTTTTATAACAGTAAACTCTTCTCTAAGTTGCAAACACTACAACTCTATTGTGTAAAAAGGACCAATTTCTTTGTTTGCAGCATATTGTCAATATCAAATATGCGTGCTGAAAGATAGCAGACTATCAATAGCTAGTAAATTCACAAAACCATCAGGTGATATGGTAATATTTGACAAGACAAACAGTGAAGGGAGAATATTGTAGTAATGTTTGCAAACAATATTTTCTTTAGTTTTGAATTTAAAATATGTCATTTTTTCTTACTCTTGTGTTACTTCTTTTTTAGTCAGAACAGGAAACCTTAAAACAGATTAGCTTTGACTTTTATATTTATTCCATTTTTCTCTGACAGAGTATGGATGAATAGCATGAAACAAGTCAAAATTGCTAAAGGAATTAATTTATCTACAAACCTTGTTCAATCTTATTATTTAAAAATAACTTTTATTAAGATAAAAATCACAAAAAATAGATTAGACTCTTTCTTATGATGCACTTAGAAGTGCACAAGATCATTTCTCTGTTATTCTTGCCTCAGTGTACAACCTGATTCTAATAAGGAGAATGCATTAGACAAATCCAAATTGAGTTACATGCTACAAAATGGCTGACCAGTACTCTGAAAAGTTTCTAGGTCAGGAAAGAGAAAGACTGTGGAACTGTCACAGTTTGGAGGAGACTAAGAAGACGTGGCAACTAATGCAATGTGGGGGACAACTGGACCTTGAATCAGAATAGAACCTTAGTGGACAACCTGGTTTTGAAATGTGAATAAGTACTATAGATCAGTTCATCATATTGTATCAATGTTAATTTCCTGGTTTTAATACTTGTTCTAGGGTTTGGAAAATTTTAACATTATCGCAAGCTATGTGAATGATGTGTATTAATTATTTTCTATTCTTGCATGTTTTCTGTAAATCTAAAATTATTTCAAAATGTTAAAGAATTTTTTTTTTTTTTTTTTGACACACAGTCTTGCTCTCACTCTTTTGTCCAGGCTGGAGTGCAGTGGTGTTGTCTTGGCTCACTGCAACCTCCACCTCCCGGGTTCAAGCAATTCTTGTGCCTTAGCCTCCCAACGAGCTGGGATTACAGGTGCGTGCCACCACACCCGACTAATTTTTGTAATTTTAGTAGAGATGGTGTTTCACCATATTGGCCAGGCTGATCTCCTGACCTCAAGTGATCCGCCTGCCTCGGCCTCCCAAAGTGCTGGGATTACAGGTGAGTCACCGCGCCTGGCCAAAATGTTAAAGAAATATTTTTAACTTGGGGAGGAAAGGAAGACTACAATCTCTGGAATCAGAAAAAAATAAAATATTATTTTTATTTGAGGTTATTTAAACCTCCCATGGAGTATATTAATATCTGCAAACTAAGTGCCTACTGTGCAAGGCTACACGTTGTTGTATGAGACAGAAACATGGAGACAATTTATTTTTTTAGATTGTTTTATGATAACATTTATTGAACTTCTAAAATTATGTAAGAAAATGAAAGACATGAACAATCACACTCTTTGATATGATTAGAAAAGAGATTATTTGAATCTGGGACACAGTGTTCCAGAATGTAGAAGATCCATATAAAGTCTTAAGGAGAATCTGATTCTAATTTAGGGTTTAGGGGGAACAAAGATACAGTAGTTCCCCCTTATTCATAGTTTTGCTTTCTATGGTTTCAGTTACCTGTGGTCAACCACAGTTCAAAAATATTAAATCGAAAATTCCAGAACCAAACCGTACACGATTCTGAGTAGTGTGATGAAATCTCGTGCAATCTCCCTCTGTCCTGTCCAGGAAATGAATCATCCCTTTGTCTAGGCGATCCATGTTGTATATGCTACCTACCCATTTAGTTAGTTAGTAGCAGTCTAAGTTATCAGATCAACTGTCATGGTATCACATGACAGTAATCCTTATTTTACATAGTAATTGTCCCAAAGCACAAGAGTAATGACGATGGCATATTGTTATAATTGTTCTATTTTATTATTAGTTGTTGTTAACCTCTTACTGTGCCTAATTTACAAATTAAACCTTATCACAGGTGTGTATGTATAGGAGAAAACGTAGTATAAATCAGGTTTGGTGCTAACCACAGGTTCAGGCATTTACTGGAGGTCTTGGAATGTATTCCCCTCAGATAAGAGGGGACTACTATATGTCGACACAACAGTGGTTGAACTACTGAGTCATGCTTAGAGTTCTTGAGTATAAATATCAGGAAATAAGTCTGGAATTAATCCATGTGGGGCCAATTTTTAATGCCATATTAGGGCACTGAACCTTCATTGTGTAGTTAGTCTTAAGTCATCAAATAAGCCACACAATTGATTCTATGGTTCACAAAGTTAATGGCGATATTAGGTGAAAATTGGAGTGAGGCAAGATGGGTTTCCAGGAGACCAGAGAGGGAACAAGGGGTATATCTCAAGAGCGATTTGCAAAAGACTAAATGACGGCAGTGGCAATGGGGATGAGAACAAATAAAAAATAGCAAAAAAGAATATATTGAACTTATTGTAATTATGTCAAGCTACTGTTATCCTTAAAGGTAGGAAAATAAAGATCTGTGCTGGGAGTGGTGACTCACGCTTGTAATCCTAGCACTTTGGGAGGCCGCGGCAGGTGGATTACCTAAGGTCAGGAGTTTGAGACCAGCCTGGCCGACATGGTGAAACCCCAACTCTACTAAAAATACAATAATTTGCTGGGTGTGGTGGTGGGTGCCTATATTCCCAGCTACTTGGGAGACTGAGGCAGGAGAATCTCTTGAACCTGGGATACAGAGGTTGCGGTGAGCCGAGTTCATATTATTGCTCTAGCCTGGGTGACAAGAATGAAGAAACTCAGTCTCCAAAAAAAAAAAGGACAATAAAGATCTGAATGAATAAAGTCAAGTCATCTCCTTCCTTAATATAAATTGTAATGATTATAATTACAACTGATTGGACTGGCCAGAGGACTAAGGCATGTTGTTATTATTTTATTTTTTTGAAAATGGAGTCTTTCTCTGTCACTCAGGCTGGAATGCAGTGGTTCAATCTCAGCTCAGTGCACCCTCCGTCTCCTGGGTTCACGCAATTCTCTTGCCTCAGCCTCCTGAGAAGCTGGGACTACAGGCACCCGCCACCACGCCTGGCTTGTTTTTTTTTTTTTTTTGTATTTTTAGTAGAGACCGGGTTTTACCATGTTCACCAGGCTAGTCTTGAACTCCTGACTTCAAGTGATATGCCCGCCTTGGCCTCCCAAAGTTCTGGGATTACAGGCATGAGCCACCATGCCCGGCCTGATCTTATTTTTAAAGAGTGTAAATGCAATCTAATTAGAAATTTAAACTTTAGAGAGAATGTTGAGAGATATGGACATAATAATCAAAAAACCTAAGCCAGATAATTGTGCTTGTCTGAAATGAGCTAATGAAATAATTTTGTTCATATCCTTTGGGGTATTTCTGAAAATCAGTAAAGACTATGCACAGCCGTTTTACATTTTTACAATAGTGCCATTAATGATGCCTATGAGTGAAGAAAGTGGGATGATTGGGTGTAAAAGATGTAAGGTTAATGGGAAAACTTCCCTAGTCCACAATGAATGTTACTATCCAGTCTGTAATTCTTTGTTCCATGCCAAAAATCTGTATTTCCTCAAGTAGTAATAGATGCTTTCAGGCAAACAGCCTTATATGTTGAAATGCAAATGATTACTTTTACCCCGTCTCCTGTGCTTCTCCTTAATCACTGAAGTGAGTCAGAAGAAAGAACTCTTACCCTTTCTGTTTACACTCACTGATTTGGTGGTATCACTGAATCTCATGACTTCAATACCATTTGTCTTCTGATGATTCCCAAATACTCATCTCCAACTCAGACCTTTCTCTCAAACACGAGACGGGCCCCTGGACTTTCAATAGGTAGCTCAGCCTCATCCTCACGTGGTGGAAAGCAAGCTCTGGATTGTCCCCCAAAACGATTTATCTCATCATTCTTTTCCCATCTCAGTTAATTGCATGACCATTCTTCTAGTTACTCAACACAAAAACTTTAATGTAATTCTTGACTCATATCTCTCTCACCTATCATTTGATTCATCAGAGAATCCTGTTGTCTCTACCTTCAAAACATTTCCAAAATATGACCACTTCTCACCAGCTCCAATGCTAGCATCCTGGCAGAGCCATATTTCACTTTGCTTATTGCAAGCGCACCCTAACTGACTTCCAAACCTTGAAAGACCTCTAATTTCACTGTGAGAAAAGGCCAGAATACAAAATTACGAGGGTCCGTAAGGCCCAACAAAGAGTTGACCTGGCCTGGATCTCTTCGACTGCTACCTTTCCCTCTTGCTCACTCTTTCTCATTTTCTGCAACACAAGGCTCCTTCCCTTTTCACAGTCACTGCAGGAACACTCCTGCCTCTGAAACTCAGACCTTTCTCTTTCCTGTAGTTGAACTGCTCTTCCAAATGCCTTTTTTGTTCACTCCTTCACCTTCTTCGAGTCTTGACTTGAGTCACCCTATAAATAGGGCATTTCCAGGCCACTCTATCTAAAATTGCAAACTTACCTCCATTCCTTGTACCCTTTCCCTCCTTATAGCCGTTATCACCATGTAATTTACTATAGTTTTTACTTACGTGTTTTTTGCCTCTTACACAACCATCCCATTAGAATGCAAACTCTATTAGGGCAAGAATTTTTGTTTTTTCATGACTCTACACTAAATCTCATAATTATAAGACAATATTTAGTGAATAATTTTAATAGGAAATATTGCCTAAAGTAAGTCCAGATTTTCTTCTTAATCATTAGGCAAAATATTTTGAGCACCTTTTATGTGCTTGGTTAGAACATAAGGGCATAGTGCATTTTAGGATCTCTGAGGTTATCGGGGAGTAGGCATGAAAACAAGTATTAATGTTCCATTGTTATATGACAAAGAGTGAAATCTGGACTGATGCTCTCTAGTTTGAGCAGGAAAATATCTCACAGCCTCTAACCTTACTTAAATTCTGCCAGCTCGACCCTGTAGAGCAGTGAAACAAATGACCAACTGGAAGAAGCTACTTGTTTTGCAGAAGCAACCTAACTCTGAGAAGAAAAAAATTAAGCGTATCATCTTCAGTTCTACTTGAGATCTTAATTATAAAATAAACTCAGATTTCTATTTCCAGTTCAGATTGTTTGCTATAAGATGGGCCATAATCCCTGAAAAGTGGCAATTCCAAGGAAGTTTGGCACAAGTCTTAATATGCTTATTCAGGCTGTAGTTCCAGCAGTTCCTTCCCATAAGCAGACCTGCTAGAGTGTGGAAGACACATAATGTAAATACGTTGGGAGCAATTGTTCTGTTTCTTTCATTTTGTTCTTAATTAGTCCACAGCCCAAGATTATGTGAAATAACAACATTGGCTATTTTAGATTATAGCCACATTCCCATCTTAACACCAGTAGTTGAAATTTCTTGGGCATTTCAAGGTAGAGATTTATGTTTTGTTTGCAATTCATGTTTATTCCGATTCACATATCTGTAAATAAAGAGGGAGGGGGAAAATGCTAACACAAAAATTTTGCACTCAATTAAACTTTGTGTCTGGATTAATAAAGTAATCATTGATTTAGAATTCATAGTCCCTTTCTCTTAGAGGATTGGGGTTTGGGTACGTGGGTTTGTGTATGTTTTGTCACCAAGGTTGGGGTGATATTACTACAGTGACCAGAACTATAATCATATTCCCATTTTTAGACTTGGTGGTTGTACCTGTCTACCACAGAGGGGAAAAATGCTATGACAAATTCATCATTGTAATGCTTTCTTGCCACAGTTTATTCTGTTCTGCATTCTGTGGAAGTTCTTTTGGCCCTGTGGCTTCCTCAATCATAAGGTATTTTATTATTTCAGAATCATAAGACAGTAAATTATAGGTACCTTCAAAAGCCTTTCACATTATACTACCACATACAAATATTTTTTCAAAGAAGCCAATTAGTTTTTTACTAATGATATGAACATAGAAAAATAGACATTAAGTATTACTGATATATAACACAGCCTTGTCAGAAATCTCTCAGCGTGGGTGATCAGTGTCTATAGAGTAGAACTTTATGGGGCAATACAGTACTGTTTTTATCTTCAATGAAGATAAGTTAGATTAAAAATGTAAGGTACCTTTTTGTGAATTGCCACATGGTAGAATTTTGTAAGAGGTTTTTATAATGCTATTCAATTACTTCTCCATGGAATAATTTTCCTTACAGAGAAGAGAGAGAGTGTGTGTATACACAAACATATATAAATGTACATATACCTGCATGCATTATATGCACATATATTGTATGTGTATATAAAATATGCATAGACGTACAAATACATACATATATAATACATATATAACCTATACATAATAGCTATATGTGATATACTCTCTGAATGTTATAAAAAGCTTTTTGAACTTCAAATTATTGGATTTGTTTTAGTGAGTATTCAGGTTTATTGGTGGAAGAATTATGAGTTTATAAATCAATGATTAGTCCTCTATTCTCACAAGAGCAAAAGAATATTTTAATGATACATAGTCACCAAGGGATTGCACATTTTCAAATAAACTCACTGTTACTGCCCCCGTTGTCAAGGAGGAATCTCCCTCTTTCTCCTAGGCAAAAACACCATGAATCAATTTATTTGGAGTTAAAGCAAACATCAATCATTAGTTAAAGATACTTTTTCTCAATATCTAAATGGTTTAAAATTGAATTTCTCATGTAACTGCCCATTTCAAGACTCAAAGATGGTTCTTTGTTTTTGAGAAATATTCTTTATAAAGTCTATGAAAACACTTTTACTCTCTTAGCAAAATACCTTCTTGGCAAGAGAAAACATATTTGAAACAATCATATTCCCTTTTGACAGCCGAGCCAGCTGATATCTTTGGAGTTATCAACCTCTGCCAACAACTTTAAGTAGCAATTGCACAATGGATAACTGAGATGTAGTTTATTCCACGTTAATGATTTTCTGAAGCCTTTTGGATGGTTATATTTATACTGGTAGATACAGACCTAACTTTCCCATAAAAAGAACAGACTATGTTCAAGGTACCCAGATAATACCAGCCTCTTTTTTGTATAATCCTTTAATTTCAGATGCTTATAGCTGTTTCAGTCCTGCTAATATCAGCACCCTGAAATCTTGCTCTGCTTGATAATCTTTTGTCTCTATAATTTCTTTATCATTGCTTTACTTAGGAACAAAACACATAATCTGTTTAGACTAGAAGAGACCAAACTTTCTTGGCTTCATTATGATCAAAATATTTTGTAGACTCCCTACAAAATAATTATGATAATTGTAGTAGTCATTGGGTAAGAAATGCATAATGACAAAAATCTAGTTTTAATTCAGTTGTGCTAAGCATGTACTCTGCTTTATTACATCAGCTACATATTTTAAAAATACTAATATATATTATTTAGTCTGCATTTAGACGTGCCTGATCCTTTCTTTTTTTTTCCTTTCCTTCCTTATATTTTTATTTTATTTATTTTTTATTTTTTGTAGTTAATTTGTTTTTCCTTTTTCGTTATTATACTTTAAGTTCTAGGATACATGTGCACTACGTGCAGGTTGGTTACATATGTATACATGTGCCATGTTGGTGTGTTGCACCCATTAACTCGTCATTTACATTAGGTATATCTCCTAATGCTATCCCTCCCCCCTACCCCCTCCCCACAATAGGCCCTGGTGTGTGATGTCCCCCTTCCTGTGCCTAATCCTTTCAACTAGAATGCCTTCTCAAAGATCCCTATCTTGAAGCATGAGAACCAGTTGTTTGGAACAACTGATATCAAGTAGATAATATTAGGTGTCCAATGACCTGCCATATTTGACACTGAAAATATTTTCCAAAGAAATATCAAAGGGTATGAAAATAAGAAAGAACTACTCTATCACTCATTGTCACATCATCTGATTGGCCTGTTGACTCTGTACACCAAGGATCTTTTGAAGTAGGGAAATACATATGACCAATAGAGATAGGACAAGAAGAAAGTTTCAGATTTGAAAGAAACCTGTGCAACCACAGAGCCCACCGTACTCTTTTTCACCAGTAATCCAAAGAGGTCAAGTAGCTTGTTAAGGACACACAAAAAGTTGATGGCAAAGCCAGGCCTAAACCTGGATTATACAAACCTGAGACTATCTTGGAAGTAGTAAGCACTATCACAGTGTTGTGTAATACACTTACAACACTGTTCAGACGATTAAGATGTGGGGGCTGAAATTATAGCCCTCGGAATTCATTGATTGTAATGTACTTTATGCAGGTTTAGAGGAAAAAAAACACAACTTGGCATCAGAAGTGGAAAGGAAAGTAGAGTGTGGTAGAATGAGTGCTGGATTTGGGGTCAGAAGACCTCTTTTAATTCCCAGTACTATCACCAACTAGATGTGACCTATGGCATAACCCTTAACCCTTAACCCTTGACCTGTTTACTTTTATGTTAAAATGGGAATAATAATGCATGCTTTGCCCATCATTTAGAAAGGTTGTGAAAATCAAAATCAATATTTGAAAATGCTTTTTTAATCTGGACAGAGCTTGAGGTAACAAAGCAGTATATACCTAAATAAATATTGTTGCATTCCTCTATGCCAGGCATCGTGCAAGGTACTGGGAATAGAGCCCTGAATAAAATAGAAATGATCATACTTTCAGGAATTTTCATTCTAGAAAATAAATACTTAAATGTGACTCTATGCAACTTACCAGGAGCTTTCTTATCCATTGTTCCTCTTGAACTTTGCAACAGTACTGGGTAGACAGGATAGATAAGTAATGATAATAACAAAACAACAATAGCAGCAGCAGCAGCAGCAGCTAACATTTCTATTATTTGAATGTAAAACAAGAATTTCAGATTGTCGAAATACAGATATGTGGTGGAGTAGAAAGAAGGCCAAGATGGGGACAAGGGGAATCACGACACCAGAAGCAAATAAAACATCTCAGCATTCCTTTTTGTTTGGTTATGAACTTCTTAGGGTCACATAATCATAACAAGCTCCTTTCATTAGATACAAGGTGGATGTTTCCATCTTGATATTATCAATTAGGAAACAAGGTCAGGCGCAGTGGCTCACGCCTGTAATCTCAGCACTTTGAGAGGCTGAGGAGAGCGGATCACGAGGTCGGGAGTTCGAGACCAGCCTGACTAACATGGTGAAACCCATCTCTACTAAAAATACCATAATTGGCTGGGTGTGTTTGTGCATGCCTGTGATCCTAGCTACACAGGAGGCTGAGACAGGAGAATCGCTTGAAACTGGGAGACAGAGGTTGCAGTGAGCTGAGATCGCACCACTGTACTCCAGCCTGGGTAACAGAGCAAGACTCCATCTCAAAAAAATAATAAGAAAAGAAAGAAAAAGAAACAAAAGCACAATATGATTGTGTGACCTGCCCTAGATGGTAAACCTAATGAGCAGAGAAGCAAGCAAAGATTGATTCCAGGATTTCCTGGCAAACCTCCAAAGCCTAGGTTATCTCCGTTGTATCAGGCTTCTTCCACTACATCCAGAACATGAAACAAAAGGTTCAGTGCTAAAAACAAACAAACAAACAAACCAAACTATCATATTAAGAAGCAAGTCACCAACTAATCATTTTCTGATTTTGCTGTTTCCATGGATAGTTCCAAAATCCTACCGAACTCATCAAGCTTAAATCAAAGTTGACTCATCCTTATTTGTCTCACATGTAAAATAAGTTGCCAATTCCTATCTGTTTCACTTTCACAATGTTTTTAGTCCTGCTGATTCTGTGTAGTTTTGAACTGGATAGTTCTAATAATTATTGCCGAAGTTCCCTACTAACATCTCTGGCTCGGATTCCTTACATGCTGAATCCAACTCTCTTAGTTTGCATCCCCTCACTTGCAGATCTTGAGACAAGGCTTTAAGTGCTGGTAGTTTATTTGGAGCATGACCCCCTCAACACAACAGACTGGGAATTAAGTGAGATGGGAAAAGGAAGCTAACCAATAAATGGCGTATTATCCAGCAAGTTACAACTATACATAGCTGGAACTTAGTCCTAACAGAGAACCCTAGGAAACAGGATAGAATATCTGACTTGGAGTTATTCTATCTGAGGATCAAAGGAGCATCATTTATACACTGGTTCCCATTGGTTATTGGCTTCGGCTACCCCGAAGAACTTTTCAGTGTTAGCTCTTCCTGCATGTAGTGCAGGTGAGAAGAGAATGCTCCTGCAGCCAGGGAAATCCCTCAGATGAAAGGACTTAGATATGAAAGTTGGAAGTCAGACCAGAGTTCAGAGAAAAGATACTGGCCAGCAGAGTTTATCTGGGTCACTCTATCTGCTCTGCCAGCCTATATATTATTTGTAAATTATTTAATCTTCTTAGTGTACATCTGTATTAGTCCATTTTCATGCTGCTGTGAAGAAATACCTAAGAATGGGTAATTTATAAAGAAAAATAAGTTTAGTGGACTCACAGTTCCACATGGCTGGGGAAGCCTCACAATCATGGCGGAAGGCAAAAGAGGAGCGAAGTCATGTCTGACATGGTGGCAGGCAAGAGAGCATGTGCAGGGGAACTGCCCTTTATAAAACCGTGAGATCTCATGAGACTTACTATCATGAGACCAGCATGGGATAAAGCCGTCCTCATGATTCAGTTACCTCCTATCAGGTCCCTCTCACAACACGGAATTATGGAAACTACAATTAAAGATGAGATTTGAGTGGGGACACAGCCAAACCATATCAACATCTTTGCTGGAGAAAGCTAAAATAGCTATTAGGCTACTCAGAGTATGCCTTGTGACTTTAATCCTTCATGCCTTTCTCATATTTTCTCCTTTTCTTGATTTATTGTTTTCACTCTTACCCTACTCCCAGTCCCACATAGTCAAATGTTACGTATTTATTAAGACTCACACTGTGGGCATTTGTGATTACATATTATCTTTATTTACATTACAACTTTATGTAATCCACTAGCACAGTGTTCTAAATATAATAGAGGCCAAATGGATGCTTTTGGACTCATTGTCTGAAAACGTAACAACTTGTGATTGTCTGAAAATATAACAGCTTGTGAACCCTTCATTGTTCAAATAAAGCAGAAAAATTATAAATGCGTAACTCTTTGAAATTATGTCATACAAAATAGATTTGTTTCGAATGTTAATACATAGTAGCCAGTGAATAATAGCAATGAATTTGTTCAGTTATGATATTCAGTACTTCCAAATAGCTTCCCATGATGAGGATAAGACAAGTAATAATTCTTACGGTAAAATATTCTTTGATTGGGTTGTTTCCTATTGCTGCTGCAATAAATTAACATAAACTTAGTGGGTTAAACAACTCATATTTATTATCTAACAGTTCTGAAAATCAGAATTCCAATATGGATCTTACTAAGCTAAAGTTAAGGTGTCATCATGGCTGCAATCTTCTCTGGAGACTCAGGGAGATAATCTGTTTTCTTGCCTTCTTTTGCTTCTAGAGACTGCTTGCATTTCTTATCTCTTGGCCCTCTTCCATCATTAAAGCCAGCATTAGCCAGTTGAATCTCACAGAGCATCCCTTTGACACTACTTCTTCTGCCTCCTTTTCTCATATTTAATACACTTGCAATTACACTGGGCTCACCTGGATAACCCAGGCTTATCTCTGTATCATAAAGTAAGCTAAGTAGCAGTCCTAATTATATCTGCTACATTAACTCCCCTTTGCCATTTAAAGTAATATATTCACAGGTTCAGGGGATTAGGACACAGATGTCTTTGGGAGGCCATTATTCTGCCTACCACAATTGATATGTCCCACTTTTCCCTCCTAATTTAATAAGATAATCCTATACTGGTTTACCTTTATCTTGTAAAATATTCAAGATGTAATACAGATGTCCTCAATGCTAGATGTTGAATCATGATTTTAACAAATGGAAGCTTGTGTCTCATAATGTATATTTCATTTTGAAATAGAAGTTTACTTAGAAAATTAGACTTCCATGTGTTCACATAATAGTTCTGCTACTTGAGATCCAGCTATTAGCCTACTTCTAACATTTTCAAAATAAACTTGTCATTTGTGTTATTATCATAGCTGATTAGAAAGTAAATTACTTATATTGACCACATTGAGAAAATTACCATTTAGCTTATGGAACTCTTTGTCATAGAGTGTGGTTATTATATTTGTACTTGATTCTAAAAGTAGTTAGGGACATTAGAAGGATATGAAGCTCAACTGAGTCCTTACAAAATAATTCAATCTCTGTTTTAGAAGTTGAATCATAATATCAGTAGATAAACTGAACACAAGAAGGAATTTATACTATAGAACAATTAGTGAGAAAACTCAGAAACCATCTCCTATAAGGTCTTTGCTTTTCTTGGGAAGTGACTGCTATCAACAGAAACAGCCCTTGTTAGGCTTTGCATGTTCTTGAGTAACATCTATCAGAAAAGATTTATCATCTTTGACCACTTTGCACTTCCGCTCCCAACAAAGCCTTACAAGCATGTGTTTCCTAGAGTGGCCACTTGGATCTTCATCTTCCAGTAATGTTCATGATTTGGATATTCCTAGTTCTCTCTCTCCAAAATGGCCAGTTGGTATCTTCTTAACACAGTTGTGTATTTTAAAATTTTTTGTGAGCCAGGTGCAGTGGCTCACTCCTGTAATCCCAGCACTTTGGGAGGCCGAGGTGGGTGGATCACCTGAGAACAGGAGTTCGAGACCAGCCTGGCCAACATGGTGAAACCTGGTTTCTACTAACAATACAAAAATTAGCTGGGCCTAGTGGTGCATGCCTATAATCCCAGTTACTCAGGAGACTGAGGCAGGAGAATCACCTGAACCCAGAAGGCGGAGGTTGTAGTGAGCCAAGATCATGGCATTGCACTCCAGCCTAGGTGACAGAGCGAGACTCTGTCTTAAAAAAAAAAAAAATTGTAGAGTTCAAATTGTTAGTAGTTAATCTGCAAAATTAATCTATAAAACATTCCTAAAAATTTATACTATTTTTTCTTCCTTTCACATTATAAAAAATATACATTACCTGTTATAGTCTAAAGATAAGATTGTAAAATGATTAAGCCAGATTTTTCAACCAAGAGATTATGACTTAAATTGTTTATTATGAAGTGTGTGGTCATTGAAGAACCATAATGTATAAAGTTGATTCAGCTATAAATAAAATTTAATTTTGTGTTAATAAAAGTTAAAATTAGGGAATTATGAAAAAATATTTTCAAATACAATGATGCACTTAGTATTCACACAATATTGATTCTTAGTTCCCCCATTTAACTAAGTAAGGAATTAAGACTGGTAATGATGAAGTAACTTTCCCACAATTACTTAGCTGACTAGTGTCTAATGTGGTATCTTCTTTCTTTCTTTTTTTTTTTTTCTCTTGAGACAGAGTTTTGCTTTTGTTGCCCAGGCTGGAGTGCAATGGCATGATCTCGGCTCACTGCAATCTCCACCTCCCGGGTTCAAGCGATTCTCCTGCCTCAGCCTCCCAAGTAGCTGGGATTGCAGGCCCATGCCACCACGCCTGGCTAATTTTTTAGTAGAGATGAGGTTTCATTATATTGGTCGTGCTGGTCTTGAACTCATGACCTCAGGTGATCCACCTACCTCAGCCTCCCAAAGTGCTGGGATTACAGGCATGAGCCACCATGCCTGGCCAAACAAACGTGGTATCTTTTTCATAAGAGGAACTCAAAATGAAATACATTGAATGAGGTATCCTTTGTTTTTTCAACTGAATAAGCTCTGGTGAAAGTGCTATTGTTGTCTTTTAATAAGTTTATTCTTTGAGGATTGGCTAAAAGCCCACTCAAATGGGAGCCCTGGGGTACACTTATTGTCTTCATTAACTTCCTTTGTTAGAAACACCATTCATTCAACAATATATCCACCAAAAATATTCAGAAGTGGATGAGCTTTCTTTTGCTGATTTTTGTATTGTAGAAAATTGTGGAGATTCTTACTAAGTTTTGGCATAGAGATCGCTCTCACTAGTCTTTCCTTTAAATATAAAATATTTTTATATTTTTGAATATAGTACCTTGAATATGGTAATTTCAAATGTGCGTGCTTTTAAGTGAAGTTTAAGTTTCTTGCAAACAGAGATTTTGTTATAGTCTACCTTTATTCTGACATGATAATAGTAGCTACTATTTCAGGGCATGTATGTCATTAACTGCTTCATAACACATTATTTTAGTTTTGCTTTTGTATTTCTAACATTTATAAGCAGTTATTTTTATAAAATTTGTTCATTAGATATGGAGTTTTATTCCAATTTAATGATGATTGATGGGTTTTATTTTTATTTAATTATACTGTTGTATTCTATGAAAGTATCTTCTTTAAAATATTGTGTAAAGATTTCTTAATTTTATTAAAATGATGGTAATAATATTATTTATGATACTACTACTAATAAAACTACTATTTTCTGAATATGTACGATTACTAAGCAGTGATTTATGATTTACATAGGAAGCCAAATTTCCATTATATATCTTCAGATTTATATATTCATTGGTTTGTTCATGTATGCAATAATGTTTATGGAGTGCCTACTAAGTGTCAACAACTATGCCATCAACCATGAATCAATCATTTAAAAAGATAGATATAATCCCTATACAGACTACAAAGCTTGTAGTCTGGGAGAAGATTTAACAGTTAAACAAGACATTGAAGAGAAGCATGTGCCATGTGCGGTGGCTCATGCCTGTCATCCCAGCACTTTCAGAGGCCAAGGCGGGTGGATCGCCTGAGGTCAGGAGTTCGAGACCAGCCTGGCCAACATGATGATATCCCATCTCTACTAAAAATACAAAAATTAGCCAGGCAGGCGTGGTGGTGCATGCCTGTAATCCTAGCAGTTCGGAGCCTGAGGCTGGAGAATGGCTTGAACCCGGGAGGCAGAGGTTGTAGTGAACAGAGAAGATTGCAGCACTGCCCTCCAGCCTGGGTGCAAAGTGAGACTCCCTATCAAAAGAAAGGAAAAAAAAAAAAAAGAAGTGTGATAACTGCTTTGATACAGCAAGTGGATGATTGGAAGAAGGTCTATGAGTATACAGCAGGGATACATGGCCTGGAAGGAAAAAGGGCTGACCATCCATTGAAAGGCTTAATTAGGTCAGTGAAGTTGCTCAAGTACAGCTATAAAATGAGGCAATCAATTTTTGGTGATGCAGGAGAGAAGGTGATGTATGGGGAACTTTCTGAACTATAGTAAGAAATATAATCTATATTCTAAGGGCATACTTAATTACTGAAAGAGTGTATTCAAAATAGGTATCATAATCAAGGAAACAATCTTAAATCATCATCTTCCAATTGCTTGATGATTATTGAAGCTAACGTATTACGAATAGATATATTAGCTAATGTATTAGGAATAGATGTTTCCTACTGCTGATTTGAAATAACGAACCCACCGGAACTTTCCAGATGCCTCTAGGTTTACTTTTTATTTAATAAGTAAATAAAAATGTTAACGTTTTCTATAATACTTTGCAGCAGGTTTCCCTTAATCTTGGAAACATTTATTTGACTGAAGAAATTAAGCGCTCTCACCTACATAAAATATTCTTTTGTATGCTACAGTGGAGCCAGTTGTAAAGTTTTAGTTCAGTTAATAAATATCTGTTTAGTAGCTGGCGAGGCTGTGGAGAAATAACAATGCTTTTATTCTGCTGGTGGGGTTGTAAATTAGTTCAATCATCGTGGAAGACAGTGTGGCGATTCCTTAAGGATCTAGAACCAGAAATACCATTTGAACCAGCAATCACATTACTGGGTATATAGCCAAAGGATTATAAATCATTCTACTATGAAGACATATGCATATGTATGTTAATTGCAGCACTGTTCACAATAGTAAAGACTTGGAACCAACCCAAATGCCCATCAATGATATATGGATAAAGAAAATGTGGCATATATACACCATAGAATACTATGCAACCATAAAAAAGAATGAGTTCATGTCCTTTGCAGGGACATGGATGAAGCTGGAAGCCATCATTCTCAGCAAACTAACACAGGAACAGAAAACTGAACACTGCATGTTCTCACTCATAAGTGGGAGCTGAACAATGAGAACACATGGACACAAGGAGGTGAACGTCACACACTGGGGCCTGTCAGGGGGTGGGAGACAAGGGGAGGGGAAAGCATTAGGACAAATAGCTAATGCATGAGGGGCTTAAAACCTAGATGTTGGGTTGATAGGTGCAGCAAATCACCATGTCACGTGTGTACCTATGTAACCTACAGGTTCTGCACATGTATCCCAGAACTTAAAGTAAAATAATAAATAAAGAAATAAATAACTGTTTAGTTTCTGCAGAAGACCATAAATATACTTGGTTTGTCAGGCAGTGATCTCTAAGTGGTTTTGTTCATACAATCACACCAATCAAAATTTAGAACAAATATCCCAATATGTGTGTATTTTTCTACCAACAAATACCACATATATTGCTATATTAATATATCGTATACATTAATACCTAAATAAAATGGAGAATTGAAATAATGGAATAAAAATAAGATTTTAAACAGCTGTAAATACTTTTCTCATGGCCCAATCGAGGAAATCTTAAATATCGCCCAGGGAGTAGGATCTTATTTTGCATACCATCACAATGGGGAAAAGAAAAATGAATAAACTGTTATGTCCACCTTCAAGGAGGCAACAATATGGTAATAGAAAAGTTCACAGGGGCCGGGCATGGTGGCTCACGCCTGTAATCCCCGCACTTTGGGAGGTTAGGGCGGGTGGATTATGAGGTCAGGATTTTCGAGACCAGCTTGACCAGCATGGCAAAACCCCATCTCTACTAAAAATACAAAAAATTAGTCGGGCGTGGTGGTGGGCGCCTGTAATCCCAGCTACTCGGGAGGCTGAGGTAGGAGAATCACTTCAACCCGGAAGGCGGAGGTTGCAGTGAGCCTAGATCATGCCACTGCACTGCGGCCTGGGTGATAGAGCAAGACTCCTTCTCAAAAAAAAAAAAAAAAAAAGTTCACAAAAGCCAAATGCTGTGCCCTCTGGTATTAGAAGTTAGAGCTGCTGTGGTTCAAAGTCAGAAAGATATTTTTGGGACAAATTTAGTTGTATATTGGGGCCAAAGAAAGGAAGGTAATAGGGAACAAAAACTGGAAATATAGCATGATGTTTCCTTTAGAGGAATGCATTCCCCAGTGTAATGTGTCTTTGAATCAGCTAGAGATGTGAGCTGCGGCCTGGGAGTCTGCATTTCTAACAAGCTCCTAGGTGCTGCTGATATTGCTGGTAGATAGACTGCACTTTGAATGTCAAGATTTTAAAGGACTTTGTCATCTAAAGTGAGGAGTTTGTGCTTAAATTGATAGGCAGTAGGCAATTTGGAAAGGTGTTCCAGCTGAGAGCAACATGATCAAGTTGAACTGTAGGCAAATTAATTTAGCAGTAATTTATAGATTGGAGGCCAAGACTGGAGGCAGAGAGATAAGTCTAGAGGTAATTACAAGTGAGAGGTAATAAGACCTCTGAAGTAGGACATGGCAGTAGACACAGAAAAGGGAAAATAAAATTGAGGGATATGGTAGAAGCAGGATCAACCTGAGAAGAGAGATAACAAAGGAACACAGGTATAATATATAAAACAAATTAAAACGAGGACTGGAGAAACTAATGAGAAGTCTGTCCTTTACTGTTCATCTAGTAATTTGGAAATTTGAATTTTCTTATATTTAAATACATACGCATAAATGATATTTTCAGCGAACCACCAGAAAATTTCTGGTAGAAAATATCACAAAATAAAACTGGCTTTGAATGTGTTTGTCTTTTTCCCTATCCTTATTTTCAGAAGGAAATACATGTCCTGGAACTATATGTCCATAGAGGTCCAACAAATCTCAATGATTGTAAATAGAGCTTTATTCATGTTAAGTAAATGTTTCCTGTTCACCTGTCTCTAGGTGAAAAACATGAATGTCTGTATACAAATCTCTGAAATGTTAGAAGCATAAGGAAGGTGAAAGTGGCAGGGAGAAATATATTTTCATCACAGGCTCTGAATTTCCATAGCTGTTTTCTGCTATCTAGCCACTTCTTCCTTTGTGACCTGACTTTGTGCTGCACACATTATCAATCAAGAAGACCATTATGTTCCTTTAACTTGTACATGTCAATGTCTGGCTTCCCCTACTGCAAGATAAGTTCCTTGAGAGCCAAGACTGTGTAGTATTCATTTTGTATCCCCCAGATCCCAGTGCAGATGCTGAATAACTGACTTATAAATAAATGTGTAAATGATCCCAGAACCTAGCATAGATATGAACACAAAAATTCCTTTGGAATATATGAATGAATTAATAAGTAGGCGAGTGAAAAAATGAATGTTGACTTAGCTCTTAGAATGGCCATTGACAGGTTCTAGTTTTTTATTACTAGATAAGCACCAGCCTTATTCTACTCAAAGTATGTAATCACTATTTCACTCATTCATGTCCACATACTATGGGAAGCCTTTACATTATAAGTGACTTTGAAATCAAAGTCTAAGTCTCAATTTTATTTATTATAGGAGAAAAATATATGTGCTTTGCATTGCGGTGTATTTTAAATATAAGTGAGATTCCTTAACATCAAATCAGTTCACCAGTTTTTCACTCACACAGACTTTTTAATCATCCTTTTAAGCCTTTCTTTTTTTGTTTTTCTACAAAATGGTTTCATTATACTCCATTATTTTTTGTTTGTTTGTGTGTGTGTGTATGTGTGTGTCTACGTCAAAGAGTAACCACTTCTATGGGTATTTTGTTACTATCCTCTGTAATATAATGTGGGAGTCTTTGTCAGTGAGCATAAACAGGGTGAGTGTAGGAATCTAGCCATCAGTTCTTTCTGTACTGTGCATGCACAGCCTCTAACTTGTTTTTGTAATTTGTGATTATGTCTTCAGGATATATAGTTTTAAACTAGGCTGGGTGAGGTGGCTCATGCCTGTAATCCCAGCACTTTGGGAGGCAGAGGTGGGTGGATCACCTGAGATCAGGAGTTCAAGAACAGCCTGGCCAATGTGTGAAATCCCATTTCTACTAAAAAAAACAAAAATTAGCTGGGCGTGGTGGCGGCCACCTGTAATCCCAGCTACTTGGGAGGCTGAGGCAGGAGAATTGCTTTAACCCGGGAGGTGGAGGTTGCAGTGAGCCGAGATTGCGCCATTGCACTCCAGTCTGGGCAACAGGAGCAAAACTCCATCTCAAGGAAAAAAAAGAAAGAAAAAAGAAAAAGAAACTAACAGCTAACTCACAGTCTTCTGCTAAAAATGTGTCATACATTCAGATTGGTTTCTCTAACAGGTTAGTTACTTTTGCTGCTATACTGTTTCCAAACTCTCAGGATTCTAGCACATTGTTTTAGTTTAAATTTCACTGTTCCTTTAAATGTTTATTTAATTCATTTTCTAAAATCACAGATATGAGCAGAGCCTTGGAGACCATCTAGTAGAATCCATTCCTTTAATAGATGTTAAAATAAAATCTCATATTGGTTAAGTTACTTTACAAAGTTCATATAGCTGGTTATTGAAAAAAGTGGAGTAAAAATGAAAATCTCCCAAATCCCTAGGACAGGGATTTCTCTTATGCTGTACTACATCACTAAAAGGTTTTAGAGTTTCCCTTTGGCCATCAGAGAAGCTAGGTTTAATGTCAAGCCTGATTCATAGTTAACATCATATCTTTTGGGAACCTAGATATGATAAAAGCAAAAGAGCTACAGGCATTTTGAAGAAGCACTTCCTACACACTACTATATACCTTGAATTTGTACTGGAATTTTTTAATACCTCAATTTATTGATACTCCAAAAGACTGAATTTCTAGATTTGTTTTCTAAGCTTTGTTAATAAGGGTAATATTTAGTCATGCGACACTTTAGCTCAAAATATTATCATTACACATTATGTATATGTAAAAATAACTTTGAATATGGATATAGATTTTCCAGTTCTGTTCAGCATGAGACATCAACTCTTTGTAGTCTTTTTTATATAAACACACAAAAATTAGTTTATGACTTGTGCTATCATGTGTTCATGCTGGAAGATGGTCACATGTATGTAGAATATAGCTTCTGGTAGTGTCCATAGTCTATGATGTTTCATAGGAAAATGAAGAATAACACAAGACAGTGCACATAGTTATTTTAATAACTTCATTCTTGTAAGTCACAGAATGAACTAAATAATGTTTTGCACAACCTATTTCATTTTCAAAGGAAGTCATCATGCAATATTCCATTGACTTTAATTCTACCTGCTTACTGTCATAAAGTAATCTTCATGGCTTGAACAATCCAGAGCCTGTGAAATCTCCCTTGAATCTCTCCTTCTCTCCATTTCTAACACCATCAGCCTACTTGAAGTAACAATCATCTGAACAATTGAAATTTCATTCACTCTTGCCTGGTTTGTTTACTCATCATTCAGGCCTATTTTTAAATGTGTAAAATTTCAAATTTTTTGTTAAAAAATGCAAGTGTGATCAAGCTGCTCTCTGACTTAAAACCATTTGGTAAATTCCTGTTAGTCTTAATAACTTCCCCTTGCTCCCAAATCCTTAATGAGGCCAACACATTTTAGTTACTTTTTTCTCTTTCTCCTCCTATCTTCACCCCATTCCTCTCACTTTACTGTGTCAGCTTCTCTCAGCCTGAACGTGCATGCCTTGACTTTTTCATCCCAGGGCCTTTGCACATGCTGTTTACTCCATTTGCAAAGCATTCTTTGTCAAATGACTTGACAATTTATCTCCTTTTCATGTGTGAATTTCCAGATTCAATGTCACTTCCTTAAGAAAGCTTTTTCTTCAAAGACTGGGCTAGAACTCCCTGTCATATATCTTGTAACATTGTCCAGTCCTGCTTCACAGCAATAATCATAGATATAAAGGGGAATTTATTGATTTTGTTGAATTTATTGTTAAATTTTATGCTAAATAAGGCCATATGTTCTTTGTTCACTTCTTCCATGAGAACTTTGCATTTCGTTTCTAACACGGTGAATTCTCAATGTTTCTTACCATTTCAATTTTTTTTGTGCCTATTTTATTTTTTACATAATATATTGGTAGAATATTACAGGTATATAATTTATATAGTGATAAATGTAGAGAGAGGATATGAACTCCCTTCCCCTTCCCCTTCCCCTTCCCTTCCCTTCTTCCTTTCCTTCCCTCCCTCCTTTCCTCACTTCCTCCTTTCCTTCTTATTTCTTTCTGTAACCTAATAATATTGTATAATCAAAAAGTCTGAAGACTAGTGCTTGTTTTTTACTTAATATATATTTTCCTTCTATTTAATAAAAGGAGACTAGCCTGTCTTTTAAATTGCATTTTATGGCCTAAATTTCTACTATAGGATTCAAAAATTGCTCTGCCATAGTTTGTGAAAAGACACTATGTTATTTTACTTCCTAAAGGAAGGGTAGTGAACAAAATATTAAAAGCTTTGTGTTACAGACAATAAAGTTGATAGTGTTATGAAATCATGTTACTCTTATTTTTGGTCTGTTTTCTTTCCTGACCTATGGCATATACGCCAGAAGCCATAAATACTTAATATAGGGTGAATAAAAGACATTTAAAATTAAGCATGCCCCCCCCGCCCACCAACATTATCAAGAGTAAACTGAAATAGACCAATAAATCGGCTTACTTATTGACCAATACCTAAATTGATTATTAGATGTAATGGTACAAATTTGTATTAATATCACACTTCCCTCGTCTTTTTAATTGAAATATTTAGGAAGGATTGTCAAAGGGAAGGTAGTACACTAAAAAGTGATTATCACCATAGTAATTTTGGCTTGCTTTTCTGTTCCTTTTAGTTTGTTTACCCTCTTTATTAATAAATTTTTTTAAAAGTTTTCTAGTTTTAAGTTTTTTGTTTTTATACTTGACACATAATAATTTAAATATTGTGGTTCAATATGACATTTCAGTGCATGTATACATAGTATAAAATTGAGGTAATTATATACACCAATTTAAACATTTATCATTTCTTTGTGGTGACAGCATTCAAAATCT
Organism: Theropithecus gelada; assembly: GCF_003255815.1. Classification (NCBI taxonomy): domain Eukaryota; kingdom Metazoa; phylum Chordata; class Mammalia; order Primates; family Cercopithecidae; genus Theropithecus; species Theropithecus gelada. The sequence goes on from NC_037689.1 coordinate 51,160,321, forward strand.
TCACCTTATCTGTCTTGAAATATGTATTACATTGTTATTTGCTATAGTCACCCTAGTGTGTAATAGAATGGCAGAACTTATTCTTCCTGTCTCATTTTGTACCAATTGACTAAAAACCTCTCCCAAGATCCCCCTCCCACATACCCTCACCCATCTTTGCTAACTACTATTCTACTCTCTACTTATATAAAATAAGCCTTTTTTAAGTTTCACATAGAAGTGAGATCATGCAGTGTTTTTCTTTCTGTACGTTGCTTATTTCATTTAACATAATATCCTCCAGGTTCATCCATGTTGTTGAAATAACCAGATTTCATTCTGTTTTATGGCTGAATATTCAATTGTGTGTGTGTGTGTGTGTATATATATATATATAAATTTATATGATAAATGTGATGTGTTACTAAATGTGATATATATCACACTTTCTTCTTTGTAGATGGGCATTTATGTTGATTCTATATCTTGGCTACGGTGAATAGTGCTTCAGTAAACATGGGTGCGCATATGTCTCTTTGACATACTGATTTCATTTCCTTTGGATATACACGCAGTAATGGGATTGCTGGATCATATGGCAGTTCTATTTTTAATTCCTTGAGCAAACTCCATACTGTTTTTCATAATGGCTATTCTAATTTACATTCCCACCAACAATATATAAGGTAAATTCTTTAGGCATTGCCTTTACCTATAATGTCATTGCCTAACTATTGAAGTCATTTTACTCTCATTTTGTGGTATCATTGTGTTTTAATGTGTCATATGTTATGATAATATTATGGCAGCTGTATTTATTTTCCTGCTTTCTGTAAATTAGGGTTTCAAGACTTCCTTAAGTAAAATTATAGCCAAAATCTCATATGAAAAAAGTGACAGAAACATGCATCAGAGAAAAAAAATAAAAATCTTGAGTGACTCTATATTGAAAAAATATATGGTCATGTAGTTTTAAAAGCAATTTCAAACTACCTGGTAGGACCTAATTTAATGATTCTTACCATGATTTCTAAAACAGTATCATTGTTGCCTCCCCTTAACTTTTAATGAAAATAACTACCAAATCTCTTTGTTATTTAGAAACTAAATAAATAAACTGGATCATTAAACTGAAAATGTTATCAGGGTCTCCAAGTTTCATTAATGGAATTTTACATATTTAAATTAAGCAAGAAAGGATAGGAAATAAGTAATAAAATAAATAGATTTAATATCTATATGTGGTTCATGGAAATATCAAATGTTACTTTCAATGTTTGTCCCTATAACATTTAATTATAAAATCAACAATAGAAATTACTCTTGAGAATAATTTTTATACACCTGATTGCAGTTCAATCCACGTTTCCCATGGAACCTGAAGTAACTACCTTACAATAAAGTAAAAATTCTATAAGGAATGTGCTACATTTGTACCCCAACATTAGTGATAGAATAGAATTCTACAAAGATTATAAATAAGTCAAGAAATTATTTGATAATGCAAATTCTTAGATGAAAATAAAACCTTTTACATTGTCTATGTTTTTCCTTTTTGTATCATCAATGATCTTTTTCCTTTACCTAGTCAAGTTGGTACAGAATTCCCCTTTCAATTCATATAGAAATCGCTTTCTTTATAAATCTATGCCCATCTGAAAACAGCCAGTACTTCTTGATTTGTCTGTTTTTATTCATTCTTCACATGACTTTCTTTATCTGAAGGAAAAATAGTAGATATATCCTATGAATCTGATTATTCATCAAAAGGACAGAGAATGAACATGTTTTTAGGGATTACTATGAACATTTGACAAAAATTAGATACGGAGTTGAAGGCGAGTATTTGAGATGACTTGCAACCTGTTTTTCTCTGTTTCTCTTTCTTAGTTTAGAAATTCAATATAACTATGATTTCAGATAATACAACCCTTGTCAGGGTTGTTTTATGAATAGGTTGAATGCTTCCTTTACTAGAAAAGTGGGAAATATGTTTAGTGAATATTCAACATATATATGGAAGTGATTCATATATTATTTATTGCAATTTGAGAAACCAAACTGAAAAGTCACCATAAATTATGAAGAAAAAATGCGTAACATTCCAACTCCTTGATAAATTTCTTTGAAGTTAATATGTCCGTATAATTACTTTTGGTGTTAGAAATATATATTTTATTTCTCCTTGAACTCCGATAACTTCAGCAAAATGCTGTTAAAAGTATTCTGTGCCTCCATCCATTATTGTATTAGATGCTTTAAGAACATAACAATGTGGTGATTATTAAGACAAGAGTGAATAATTATATTTAATAAACTATAACCAAGACTTGAATATTATATGGATGGTGGTTTACTTTCTGTTACTGAAAGTTGCACCCATTGTTGTGGGATTTTGTTTTGTTTTTGTTTTTGTTTATTTATTTATTTTTTTTGAGACAGAGCCTCGCTGTGTTGCCCAGAGTGGAGTGCGGTGGCGCGATTTCGGCTTACTGAAACCTCCACCTCCTAGGTGCAAGCAATTCTCCTACCTCAGCTTCCCCAGTAGCTGGGATTACAGATGCCCACTACCACGCCTGGCTAATTTTTGTATTTTTAGTAGAGACAGGGTTTCACCATGTTGGCCAGGCTGTTCTTGAACTCCTGACCTCAGGTGATTCTGTCTCTCAAAATGCTGGGATTACAGGCATGAGCCACTGTGCCTGGTTACACCAATTTTTTTAAAGTCATAGGGTAAAATTGAAAGGGCACAGACACCGGAATTAAAATGCAGGTCTGTGTGAATGATCTGAACTACTCTCGTCCTCAATTTTTTTTCACCTATAAAGTCGGTGTTAGGCTTCCTACTTTCCCAGGAAGTGGTGAGGATGGTGTTGTCATTATTTAATAAATTCAAACATGAGTCATGTACCACATTGTCTAACTAATACAAAATGCTTAGTTGATATTAATTCTATTGCCTATATGTGAGTACGATTAAATGTAAAAATGTAACATTTTATAAGGCAAATGATATTTCTGAAAACAGGCTGAAGATAAATATTACAGCTATAGAATTATCAAGAATTATGAAATATATAAATAGAAGTAAATTGGTTAACATTTGGGAGATACAGTGTTCAATCAGTAATTTATTAGGCATGCAAAATTAAGACTGTAGACACAGAAAAATAATTATCTGAGAGCGAAACTAAATATCATGTCTATGTTTCTAAATGTCAGTACAAATAGCAAATGGAGGGAGAGAGAAAAAAGGCACATTTTGCTTTCAGCATACCACTCCATGCATTTGAATGTTTATTGTGGGTTTTTAATGGGTAAAATAGGGCTTCTTAACTGAGAGAATGTGAATTTGTGTTCAAATAATGGTTTTCAATTTGTTTTAAGCTTCCTACCAAATTGAAAATAATGACCCATTTTGCCAATAATAACCTCAAGATGCCTTTAATAACCCAAGGTATTTTGAACCATTTAACTGGCTTTACCAAATTCTGCTTAGTAGCACCCATGTAGTTACTTTCAGCATCAAGAAAATTACTACATTTTTCTTTTCAAAAGGTTAAGGTAGCTATGCACTGAAGTTTTCCAAATTTAAAGATTCTTTCATGCTCTATAGGTATAGATAATCTCAGTAATAGAATTTGTTCGTAAAAGCAATTGTATAATCCCATGCTCTATCTGTGGTTTTCAGTTCTTTGGTTATGGCAGTGGTTCTCAAAGTGTGGTTCCTTGACCACCAGTGGCATCACCCAGGAACCTAGAGATGCAAATTTCTGGTCCCTGTTCAAGACATATTGCATCAGAAACTCAACAGTTGGAGCCCAGGAAACTATTTTTTTAAAATCAATTTTGTTGTATATATTTGAGGCTTACAATATAATGTTTTGGGTTACATGTAGACAATTACTATAGTGAAGCAAATTAAGAAAGCTATTGTCTTGGCGTAGGTTTTTATATGTGACGAGCCACAAAAATCTACTTACTTAACAAAAATTGCTAATACAATACAGTTAACATGCCCTCCAGGTGATTCTAATGCATTCGGGAAATTTATGAAGTCCATATCTGGCATTTAATACCATACAGTAGTGTTCGCAGCAGGGAAGCAAAAGTTTTGAGCAGAGATCCCTCATCAGATAGGTCTAATGAAGTTTAATGAGTCTTATGTGATTAAACATTAACAAGTCGGAAGACTTTGGGGAATCATAATAAGAATCATTTGAGTCATGAGAGTCTCACTGGATAACTTTCTTCAGCAATTCATTAAACAGTGGAGAATCAGGATGGGAAGAGGAGGCATCGAAAGAAAAACTGGTGAGTTTGGCATGGGATCATTTATTGGACCACAAGCTGAGTAGGGAGACTGTTGTCTTTTCAGAGATGCCAGGTCTCTTAGAGAACAGAGCGATCTTGGGCTTGCTGCTAAACCCAACCAAGGAAACTAAATTGTGGTTGTTTTTATTCCAGTAAAGTCGTGGTTCTCAGATCTCCGTGTACTTGATGATCCCCTGCTTAATTATTTTAAATACCTATGCCTGAGTCACTTCTTGAGAGAGTATGATTTTGGAGGTTCAAGGACCATACTTACAAAACTGCTAATGGATTGTAGGTAGGCGGAGGATTTTATTCAGAGGCCTTGTACAAAATCAGTATTATTTTTGGATTGAAAAACAGCTAATAAAAAAATAAACATTTAAATAAAATATTATCAAGAAAGCTCTTTGTTTTAGGAATCTCCACATACGGGAAATACTTTTTGGGCAACTTCTAGTATCACTGACTTAATGAGCTAAAAATAATATCAGATAATTGTTGATATTGTTAATGATAATGAATAGATAGCTACTGTATAGTTTACTAGTGTTCTGCATTATGAAAGGAACAGGAAATCCATACCTTTATGGTCCAGTAGCTACACTAAGTAAAGTCTCATTTTGATTGCTCTTTAAGTACTTTCCTTATCATTGCTAATGTTGATTACAAGGCCACTCTATTCTTGTAAGTTAGCTCAAGCAACCTGGAAGCTGAGGCTACTTCAGTGACCATTTACAAGTTAAAAGAGGAAATTGGTTGTGAAGAGATATCCTACAAATTCAGAATTAGCATGGCATGTGCTCCTTCCATAGAGTAAGAGGAAGCCTAAAAGGTAAAATGTAGAAGACGCAGACAGGGGAAAGCAAAAACAAAGCATAAAAGAATAAGAAACTCTGTCTGGATGATATGTATGAAACTTTGCCAAAAGATGACTCAAAAATCTTCAATAGAAGCCACATAATGCTTCCGTATGTATTAAAAGGTAAAAATAAGCATATAGATTTATAAAAGTGAACAACCAACAAGTTGCTTTGTGTTTTGTTTTGTTTTTTTTTTTTCTTTGGAGACCAGGTTTCTCTCTTGTTGCCCATGTTGGAGTTCAATGGCACTAGCTCAGCTCACTGCAACCTCCGCCTCCTGGGTTAAAGCGGTACTCCTGCCTCAGCCTCCTGAGTAGCTGGGATTACAGGCATGAGCCACCACACCCTGCTGATTTTGTATTTTTAGTAGAGATGGTGTTTCTCCATGTTGGTCAGGCTGGTCTCGAACTCCCTACCTCAGGTGATCAGCGCGCCTCGGCCTCCGAAAGTGCTGGCATTACAGACGTGAGCCACCACACACTTCAAAGTCAACAAGTTTAAAATAGTTGATAGTTTGTGGATATGATATGATTTGCATGGAAGTAGGAGGATGAATATGTGGAAAAATTGCTGATTTTCAAGAGACATAATTTCAGACAAAGATTAACTAAATGGTTTTGGCTTGGCTGATGGTAACCCATCACTTGTGCTGTGACTCGGAGCCATAAAGGAGAAAATATCAAATAGAAAAATGAAATATATTAAGCTTTTATTGCAAAATGCATGTGATGTTTAGGTTACATTGTCTTGCTAATGAAGGCATAGCTAAGTAATAGTACATACCAAATGTAAACTTCATGGAGAGATGACCAGTGGTTAATAGCTTTATTTAATATTTGTTATCACATAAAACACAAAAAATTCAGAAGTAGATTTATAGTAAAAACTAATGTGGTTTAATGATATAGGAATTGCTGTTCCAGTAAAGTACAGAAAAAACCTGTCTTTAAAATGCGTAAAGTTTGATATATTTAAATTGCGATGGGTTTGTTTACTAATTTCAGTAGATGAAGTTCTATACTAAGAAAAAGGAGGCATCAAAAGATCCAGGAAGCCTGGAGTGGTGGCTCACGCCTGTAATCCCAGCACTTTGGGAGGCCCAGGCAGGCGTTTCACGGGGTCAGGAGATGTAGACCATGCAGGCTAACACGGTGAAACTCCGTCTGTACTAAAAATACAAAAAAAAAATTAGCCAGGGGTGGTGGCGGATGCCTGTATTTCCAGCTACCCAGGAGGCTGAGGCAGGAGAATGATGTGAACCCGGGAGGCGGAGTTTGCAGTGAGCCGAGATCGCGCCACTGCAGTCCAGCCTGGGCGACAGTGTAAGATTCCGTCTCAAAAAAAAAAAAAAAAAAAAAAAAGGGAAAAGATCCAGGAGTGTTAGCTTTGTATAGCAAGTAAAAACCTCATGCTCAAAATGAATATTGGTTGTCATCACGTGTTTAAAATACTCTAGCATAATCTTTAAAGAAAAATGATGGTCATCCTTTCGTTATAGTGACAAGTCACTACTTATTTATGTTTTGAATTCATATTGGTTTATTTTTTCCACTGCCTTATTGCAAAGCACATGTCACGTAAAATATATGCTAAAGGGCTTTGGAAAGCCAATGAAGTGAATTATACATGGGCTGAGCTTAATCAGTTTATTATTTCTTAAGCTTAGTAGCTATAAGTAAAAGTAAAATGCAATTCAATATTTGAAAGTGCCACATACTGCCCTTTGGAGTTTTCCATGCAGAGGAAGAAATAAAAAAGTGAGAATTGCTAGGATTGAGAAACGACATGGAGTAGCTTTTAAACATAAGATTAGAGACTGGGCATGGTGGCTCACGCTTGTAATCCCAGCACTTTGGCAGGCTGACGCAAGAGGATCTCGAGGTCAGGAGTTTGAGATCATCCTGGCCAACATGATGAAACCACATCTCTACCAAAAATATAAAAAATTAGCCAAGTGTTGTGGCATGCACCTGTAATCCCAGCTACTCAGGAGGCTGAGGCAGGAGAATTGCTTGAACCCAGGAGTTAGAGGTTGCAGTGAGTGAGCCAAGATCCCGCCCCTGCACTCCAGCCTGGGTAACGGAGAGAGACTCTGTCCCCCCCCCGCAAAAAAAAAGATTCCAGTGTATATTGCATGTAGAAATGGGAAAATTTACATTTTTCTTGAAATAGTATACTGCCGAATATGATGCTTTTATTTTCTCTAGGTTAGTAGTGCTAAAACTTCAGCCTGCATCAGAATTAGCTTAGGAGCTGTTTATATACAACTTGTTAGTCTGGGGTGGAGTTTGGTAATTTGCTTTTTTGCTTTTTTTTTTTTTTTTGAGATGGAGTCTTGAACTATCACCCAGGCTGGAGTGCAGTGGCACAATAATCTCGGCTCACTGCAAGCTCTGCCTCCCGGGTTCACACCATTCTCCTGCCTCAACCTCCCCAGTAGCTAGGACCACAGGCGCGTGCCACCATGCCCGGCTAGTTGTTTTTTTTTTTTTTTTTTTTTTTTTTTTTTTTTTTAAGTAGAGACAAGGTTTCACTGTGTTAGCCAGGATGGTCTCGATCTCCTGACCTCGTGATCCGCCCATCTAGGCCTCCCAAAGTGAGTAATTTGTTCTTTTTTTTAACAAGTTTCTAGGTGATGTTGATGCTTCTCGTCTAGGAACCACACTCTGAGAATCCTTGTCCAATTTTCTCATACGCAAATTTGAAACAAACATAAAAAGCAGCTTCAAAGGGATTCCTCAACTGTGTTATAAATGCATTTATTATGGATGGTTACCTTTAGAAATTTTACAAGGAAAAATCTTGAAATTTTATGGGGATTATTGAAAAGGGAACATTTGTTTCATTTGATTTTTTTTTTTTTTTTTCCTCTCTAGCAACTTAAGGGATCCATGCTTACATCTGATGGTCATTTCTGGACTTACAAAGACAATACAATACAATTCAGTTTGTGGTGAATAGACTTTCTGTATGATGAATGGGTGTTAGTCTGAAAATGTGTCCCCTTTCTGCTGTATTGTGCCCCCTTCCCCACCAAAATCCTCAATGTTTTTTAACAATCCATGGCTGAAGATTTCTTGTTATTGACAAGCTTAGGGAGATTGGACCGTGATTCAAATGAGGTCGACAAAAACCAGAATGCACTGGATTTCAAGACTGTAAATTTACCCAACGTTTTGTTCTGGGGATTTGGATATTTTGGTTATAATGGTCGTGATACTTCCTGACTCATCAGTCTTCTCAGCATTCTTATTTCCCTTACAACTCAATTGAAGGCTGACCCTAGAGGAACTGGGGATTTGTCAAGTAGTGTTCATCTCCCTTCCCCTATTTGGGGAGATTATTGTATAGTCAACTGAGCTGAATTCTGCTTCAGTAGAGAAGAAAGAAATAAGGGAGAAGCAGTTCTGCCCATTGGAGGACATACCATAATACATTGTTGATGATGGAGCTGGGGGGATGCCTTTCTTTTTCTCCTAGACAGAACAGACCAGTTTTGCTTTAATCACTTGTTTTACTGACTCATTTTGAGGATGTATTGAATCATCTGATCATTACATTCACAATTATACTCTTAATGAACTATTTTTTCTCACAATAGTTACACTGAACTTCTCCCAAAAACTCGATTGCTGTCTCCAGCTGAATAGACCTATTTTATTTTAGGAAAAATTGTCACAAAATGTTTCTGTTCTTTTCTAGGGCAGAGTGGTGAATTTCATTTGAAATATACTTGCTTTTCTTATAAGAGTCACTGTGTATACATATAAGTACATTTGCATAAAATACAACATTTAAAATAAAACTATTGTTAAAGGTACTGTATTGTTTAAATTAATTTTTTGTAAAATTTTTATTAAGTTCTAGGTTACGTGTCCACAACGTGGAGGTTTGTTACATGTGTGTACATGTGCTGTGTTTGTTTGTTGCACGCATTAACTCGTCATATACATTAGGCGTTTTCCTAATGCTATCCCTCCCCCAGCCCCCTACCCCACAACAGGCCCCAGTGTGTGATGTTCCCCTCCCTGTGTCCAAGTGTTCTCATTGTTCAATTCCCACTTAGGAGTGAGAACATGTGGTGTTTGTTTTTCTGACCTTGTGATAGTTTGCTCAGAATGCTGGTTTCCAGCTTCATCTAAGTCCGTGCACAGGACATGAACTCATCCTTTTTTATGGCTGCATAGTATTCCTTGGTGTATATGTGCCACATTTTCTTAACCCAGTCTAATATTGATGGGCATTTGGGTTGGTTCCAAGTCTTTGCTATTGTGAATAGTGCTGTAATTAACGTATGTGTGCATGTTTCTTTATAGCAGCATGGTTTCTAATCCTTTGGGTATATACCCAGTAACAGAATCGCTGGGTTAAATGGTATTTCTTGTTCTAGATCCTTGAGGAATCGCCACAATGTTTTCCACAATGGTTGAACTAATTTACACTCCCACCAGCAGTGTAAAAGTGTTCCTATTTCTCTACATCCTCTCCTGCATCTGTTGTTTCCTGACTTTTTAATGATAATCATTCTAACTGGTGTGAAATGGTGTTTGAATGAGGTTTTGATTTGCATTTCTCTGATGACCTGTGATGATGAACATTTTTTCATGTATCTGTTGGCTGCATAAATGTCTTCTTTTGAGAAGTATCTCTTCATAACCTTTGCCCAGTTTTGGATGGGGTTATTTGATTTTTTCTTGAAAATTTGTTCAAATTCTTTGTAGATTCTGGATTTTAGCCCTTTGTCAGGTGGGAAGATTGCAAAAATTTTCTCCCATTCTGTAGGTTGCCTGTTCACTCTGATGGTAGTTTCTTTTGCTGTACAGAAGCTCTTTAATTTAATTAGATCCCATTTGCCTATTTAGGCTTTTGTTGCTATTCCTTTTGCTGTTTTAGTCATGAAGTCCTTGCCCATGCCTAGATCGTGAATGGTATTGCTTACGTTTTCTTGTAGAGTTTTTTATGGTTTTACGTCTAACATTTAAGTCTTTAATCCATCTTGAATTAATTTTTGTATAAGATGTAAGGAAGGGATCCAGTTTTAGCTTTCTGCATATGGTAGTCAGTTTGCCCAGCACCATTTATTATATAGGGAATCTTTTCCTCATTCCTTGTTTTTCTCGGGTTTGTGAAAGATCAGATGGTTGTAGATGTCTGTTGTTATTTCTGAGGCCCCCATTCTGTTCTATTGGTCTAGATCTCTGTTTTGATACCAGTACCTTCATGTTTTGGTTACTGTAGCCTTGTAGTGTAGTTTAATGTCAGGTAGCGTGATGCCTCCAACTTTGTTCTTTTGGCCTAGGATGGTCTTGTCAATGTGGGGTCTTTTTTGGTTCCATATGAACTTTAAAGTAGTTTTTTCCAGTTCTGTGAAGAAAGTCATTGGTAGTTTGATGGGGATGGCACTGAAACTATAAATTACCTTGGGCAGTGTGGCCATTTTCACGATATTGATTCTTCCTATCCATGAGCGTGGAATGGTTTTTCATTTGTTTGTGTCCTCTCTTATTTCCTTCAGCAGTGGTTTGTAGTTCTCCTTGAAGAGGTCCTTCACATCCCTTGTATGTTGGATTCCTAGGTATTTTATTATCTTTATAGCAATTGTGAATGAGAGTTCACTCATGATTTGGCAATGAAAAATCCTCAACGAGTTCAAATTGTGTATTTGTGTATTCTAGGATAGCTAGTGTGGTAGTTTTAATAATGACTCCCCAAAGATGTTCATATGTTTATAACTGGAGCTATGTTACCTAGTATGGCCAAAAAAAAAAAAAAAAAAAGATTGCAGGTGTGATTAAATCAAATGTTAGGGGATGGGATATGATCCTGAATTATCTGGGTAGGCCTGGTGCAATCACAATTGTTCTTATAAACTCTGACTCAGAAAAGGAACTCTAAGTAAAGCTTTGGTAATCAACATTATTACTGAATGCATGCTGAGTTTGAATAGCCTCAGCTGTGACTTTTAATTTTTTTGTACAACCTCAAAACATAAATGACATTCTCTTATTGGCTTTGAGTATTGGGTCCTTGTAAAAGTACTTATTTGTCTTTCATTGACTTGAAAGGACAATGATGTTCTCACCTCACTGCTGACTAGAGCAGTGGTTCTCAAATTTTAATTCTCACTGGAATTACCTGGAGGGATTGCTAAAAGACATGAGTATCTGATTCAGAAAGTTGGGTGTGGCACAGTAATGTGCATTTCTAACAGTTTTCCAGGTATGGGTTTGTGAACCAGTGGAATGGGTAATCTAGTCGTGAGCACTACTGGCCCAGAAGAAGGTTTCATAATCTTTGAAGGAAATGAAAAAAAAATCTATTTTAGAATTATTGATCAAATTTACAACAAATCAATCTCTCACTCTCTCAAGATTTCACTAATCCTTGTAATTCAGGCCTTTTGTTGATCATCTCTTTCAATAAGCCATGCTATATTGGATATCATCACATATAAAGATGGTTGTCAGTGCAATGAGAACTACTGTCAAAAAAAAAATTGAGGATCAATGTTTTATATGAAATAATGTTCTATATAAAACAATGTTTTATATAAAGCACCTCTGAAAACCTGCAGATATATCTAATATTTATTATTATATATTTTTAATCCTTTTTTATCCTTTTGAGCATAGTAAGATTCAAGTACTTCTCTATTTTCAAGAAGAAACTTAATTATTGTTATTATTATTATTTTTTGAGACGGGTTTTCACTATTGTTGCCCAGGCTGGAGTTCAATGTTGTGATCTCGGCTCACTGCAACCTCCACCTCCTGGGTTCAAGCGATTCTCCTGACTCAAACTCCCATGTAGCTGTGATTACAGGCATCCACTACCACACCCGGCTAACTTCTATTTTTAGTAGAGACGGGGTTTCACCATGTTGGCCAGGCTGGTTGCAAACTCCTGACCTCAGGTGATCTGCCCACCTTGGCCTCCCAAAATGCTGGGATTACAGGTGTGAGCCACCACACCCAGCCAGAAACTCAATTATTTTTGTTGTTTGAAAAAATAGTGGGACCTCTATTAGACTATTCTGTTAATATTCCACATATTGTGGTGTATCAATTGATCCTCATGACGTAATCGAAACCTATTTCCTTTTTTGTACTTTGCTATATTGCTAAGAATGTAAACATTACAGTGACTTTTTAAATTCCTGTATCTTTATCTTTAGGTACATGTGTGTGCAGCACATGCTCAAGTATGTCTGTGCATATATCAAATTGTTTCTGTGAAACAAAGAAACGGGGGTACGTTGGGAGTTGAATTGATTCTTGGAAAAATGCATCCATGCTTTTGTGTTTCCTTCTTTTGATAAATATAATTACTTTAAAATAAAACCATCTATATTGTCTTTCCACTGTGTGGACTATTTAAAATTCCCAAAGAAAGAGTTAAAGGAATATGGGATCTGACTGTGTTGCTAACATGTGACCTGGATGAGTTTACCTGGCCTCTTTTAGTCTCAATTTTCTCATCTGCAGTGAAAACAATAATAGTCTCATCCTAGGTTTCTGGTGAGGATTGTATAATATAATACTTGGAAGGATTTTAGCATACCGTGTGTTCATTAATAATTACTCATTACTATTCTCAGCTATTTAATACTGTATTCTCACTACTCACATTTGCAAAATAGCACTGTTAGGTCTCCATGGAGCTCTGAATAAATCTTTTGACCATAAGAACATTATGATTCAGCATCTAAACCGATAATTTTTTACATGTTAATAGTCTAGGTATTACTATTTAAAATACATGATGTTAAGCATCTGACCTCTTCCTTGTACTTTGAATACCTTGATCATTTCAGCTAAAGTTCAGTGATGTGGCAAACTTTAGAAGGAATTAGGTAGAAGCATTCACTGACTCATTCAATCAAGGAACAATTCTAGAATTCCTACTATGTACCACATACTCTTTTTTAAGGATACGGCAGTGAACCAAACGTAGAAAAAATTATGCCCCTTTGGTATTTATATTCTAGTGGAATGATTGCTCTCAAAATTGTATAAAATAAAGGATGGCAATTTTATTTATTCAGCTTTATCCATATTTCAGATTTTTAAGAAATGCTCTTTTTAAAATTATCATAATAAAGCAGATGCAACTGAAGACCATTTACATTTATTTTTACAATTCATCTAGACACATAAGCACTAATAATAAATAATCTCTAAGTCATTTAAATATTGTGATTTATAATAGGTATATATTTAGTCTTTTTCTTCACTTCTTGGCAAACAACTCCTAAAGCCCGTGGAATCTCCAAAGTAGTGTCTTTGTGTGTGATAATGACTGATGGCTCTCGCCTCCTAGAATACTTTAAGATGGAGGCTGGTTGCCAGGGGAACCAACCATGTTATTAGAGAGTTGGAACTTTTAACCTTGCCCCCTCATCCCTTCCCTGAACTCTGGTAGAGGAGAAGGGCTGAAGGTTGACTTGATGACTGATAGCCAGTGATTTAATCAGTCTTGCCTATATAATGAAGCCTTTATAAAAACCCACAATTCTTATAGAGATAGTAAAACTGAGTATGGTGCTCTGCTTTACTAGACTTAACTCCTGGGCTTTTCCGTTGTGTAGCAACCAAAGGAAAAAATAAGTTTTGTGTTGGTTGATTTGCAGACTGGTGTGTAGCACTAATGACTGCATTTCAGAAGTGGCAGAGCCTATGTGATGTGATTTTCTAAAATGGTGAAAAAGCCTTTGTAAAATTGCAAAGAAAATAAACTAAAATTTTCCTTTGGATTGCACATAGTTGAAGTGCTAGCGAAATCAATTATGTGAAACTTTGAAAAAAGATTTTACATGTTTATATTACCTGGAGTTAAGTTACAGGCTCATGTAGTTAGTTGTTTTTTTGTTTGTTTGTTTGTTTGTTTTTTTCCACCTTTGTCAATGTCTAAAGTGGCATCCCAAAGTCATAAAAAGTGTGAAACAGTGTTTTGTCATTTGGTAACAGCCTGCATATGACAAAACTTGTAACATATATGCCCTGTGGTAGGCATAATAATGGCCCCCCAAAGACATTCATATCCTGATTTTTGGAACCTGTGAATATGTTAGCATACATGGCAAAAGGAGCTTTGCAGATATGATTAAGATAAAGATCTTGAGATGGAGAGATTGCCCTGGATTATCCAGGTGGGCTCAGTGTGTTCGCCGTATCTTTATAAGAGGGAGGCAGGAAAGTCAGAGTGAGAGAGGATGTGACGGAAGTAGAACTTGGAGTGATGCGGGAATATGAGGCAAGGAATATAGGCAGTCTTTAGAAGCTGAAAAACACAAACAAAATGGATTCTTCCTTAGAGCCTCCAGAAGGAAAGCATCCCTGCCTACCCATTTTAGACTTTGTACTTCCAGAAATATAATACATTTGTGTAGTTTTAAGCCACTAAGATTTGGTTACTTGTTTACAGCAGCAATAGGAGATTAATTCATATCCCAAGTACTTAAGGCCAGTATTGTCTTCCAATGAATGTCACGTCCAAAAAGAAACCAAATATTTCTATATTGTTTCCTGTGGAGATGTACTATTCTGATTTTTTCCCTCTTCTCCGTCCCTGCAGAAGCTGACTGAGTTCACCCTGATCATCTCGCATCTGAATCAATATAGTTTTCTAGAATTTTTGCATTCTTCAAACTTGCATACCTGCAATCCAGCCTCCCCATTTGATTGCCCAAATGTTTTTTGTCAAACCTACATCCAGTTATTTCTTTGCCTAAGCATCCTTATGGTCTCGTATATTTCTATGGAATAAAGTGAAAGCAGGTCACTTTGGCTGGCAAAGCCCTGCATGATCTACTTCTTGATTGCCTTTTCAGTCATCTCCCTCATCACATACCCATCTCTATACCCTGTGGTCCAAACTGTCATCCCAAGTACAGATGAGATTATTTTCTTGCCTCTGGCTCTTTGTTCAAACTTTTCCTACTGAATGAGATGCCCTCCTCTTTCTTCTTCACTCCCATTCCCTATTTTATTTTATTTTATTTTATTTACTTATTTTGAAATAGAATTTTACTCTTGTTGCCCAGGCCAGAGTGCAATGGCGTGAACTCAGCTCACTGCAACCTCTGCCTCCCGGGTTCATGCGATTCTCCTGCCTCATCCTCCCAAGTAGTTGGGATTACAGGCATGTGCCACCAGGCCGGCTAATTTTTGTCTTTTTAGTAGAAACAGGGTTTCACCATGTTGGTCAGGCTGGTCTCGAACTCCTGACCTCAGATTATCTGCCCTTCTCGGCCTCCCAAAGTGCTGGGATTACAGGAGTGGGCCACCGTGTCCCGTCCCCCTTTAAAAAAAAAAGTTTTTTCCTGTTTTTAGGACGTTTGCTCAAAGAAGCTTTGTGTTATTCCTCTAGTTAGAACTGACCATGTTCTTCTTTCGGAACCCATTTCAACGTGTGTATACTTCTGTTATAAAATGTACACGTACTTCTATTATAAAATATACACTGGGATTGTAAGCGTGAGCCACCGCACCCACACACATTATGTATTCTTCGTTGACACTGTGATCGTATTCTTTTTCCCCCAGATTTCTTGATAAGCATTTTGTGAAAGCACAAGTGAAATAATGTTTTCAAGTCAAAATAAAGTAAATAGATCAATTCCTATTAGTACACTGGACTTGTCACAGAAGACAATTTTGTGAGTCTATGTGAGATGTCTTATGTTGTTCCTAACGCCATGATGATTTTTATTATTCCATAAAAGTCTAATAAAGCATTCACAGAGTGAATTGTACGGTGTTAAAAACCTGCCATCCTTTTTTTTTTTTTTTGAGAAAGAGTCTTACTCTGTCGCCCAGGCTGGAGTGCAGTGGCGTGATCTCGGCTCACTGCAAACTCCGCCTCCCAGGTTCACGCCATTCTTCTGCCTCAGCCTTCCTAGTAGCTGGGACTACAGGCGTCCGCCACCACGCCCGGCTAATTTTTTGTATTTTTAGTAGAGACGGAGTTTCACCGTGTTAGTCAGGATGGTCTCCATCTCTTTACCTCGTGATCCGTCCGTCTTGGCCTCCCAAAGTGTTGGGATTACAGGCTTGAGCCACCTTGCCCCGCCTAAAAAACCTGCCATCTTTATCACTTTCAGTATCACTTTTTAAATGATCGTGAGTAATTTGTGATTTCAAAAATTATATTTTTAGGTATCAAAGCAATAATGAAATCTTTTTGTCAAGCGGATTACTAAGTAAAAGTTTGCATTTATCATTCATATAATTACAGAGTATTTGATTGACTGGAAACATTCCTTAACACTTTATTCTTAAATAAGCATGGTGGTAAATTTCTAATGATTTCTTCATTCTTATGTTTTTGTTTTTTTTTTTCCTCAGAGGAACTCAGTGGCATGGGTTTCTAACCTGACTTTATATTGCTATATGACTTTGGGGATATTACTTACCCATGCTATGCCTCTGTTTCTCTAACTCTAAAATGAGGATAATAATGTTGATAATTTCAGGGGGTTGTTGTGAATATCAAATGAAAATTCCAGTAAATCACTTACCGCAATGCCTGGCTCAAAGTAAATGCTTGATCAAGATTAGCTGTAAATATCATTACTAGTTCTGGATCCCTGTGCTTTATTTGTTTATAACATAATGCTCTTCACTTAGGAGGCACTCTGTGAGTGCTGTTGACTCCCTGATACTCCAAGTCATAGAACGTAATTAAACTACAAACCTGGATGTCAAGGTGATTTACAGTGTAACTGAGATATGACAAATCTACAACTAATTATAAGGAAGTTTATGATTAATTGCTTCAGAAAGTCAAATGTGTAATAGATTTATAAAGAAAGCAGAAATGGCATTTTTAGCTGGGCTCAGGTATCATGGTGTCACAGTTGCAACAAAAAAAGGCTACATTTAAGCATTTAAGAATGGGTCTAATTTTGACAAAGGAAATAAAGAGGTATTCTAGGCAAGGAGCAGCAAATGACTAAGAAGAAGGAGGAGAGTGGAAATACTTAAATAAAGCAAATGCTTTTAGTTTTTTTTTCAGTCACCCTACTATTAGTTTGAGAATTTTTATTACATTTTTCTCTAAATAAAACTCACTGTTAATAGGTGTTTACATAACAGCTTGTAATAAGCTTCTGATATTTATTTTCATATTGATGTGTGAAAGTTTTTTTATTCACAAAGATTATGGCACATACAAAATATAGTGTTGCTATAAAAATGAATGATTATCATACCAATTTTTTAAAGAGCTAGATACATGCAGCAGAGTTGAAAGCAAATAACATAAATTCTGGTAGGAAAAATGATGTAATTGGCCTCATATCTCTTCTTTGTGACCAACTTGGACAGTTGGTCTGGCTGATACAATTGGTTTTGCTGTAATCAACTATTAGGATGCCAGAAATGAGTTTGACACCTTGAGTACAATCCTTTAGTCCAGTTTTGAAAAAGACTTAGGAACTCTAGAATAGTAAAAATATTAAAAAGTCAGTTTAGGTTGAGAAACCCTTGATTTAAAAGAGTTTTATTTGCAACCATGGCCTAGTAGAAAGGAAAGAAAGAATATAAGAAAAAGGAGGAGGAAAGACAAGTATATTTGTAATCTTGTTCCCATAGTTGTGGCATTAAGTTACCATGGTTACAGGAAAAATAAAATTCATCTCCAAACTGGCCTAAAGTAGCACTGGAGTGTCATATATTTTATATATATTTCTGTTATTGCTAATAATTATAATGATAGTAATAGGTATTTACTTATTGACTAGTAAATGACAGATATTGTTTATGTTGTTTGTGTACATGATTCACAATGCAAGATAAAGTTTTAAAAAGATATGTACATTTCATAGGTAAGGATGTCAAGGTTTAATGAATAAGTGACAAAGTCAGCAGTTGAAACTTGTTCTGCGGAAAAGTAAATACCGCATGTTCTCACTTATAAGGAGGAGCTGAATTATGAGAACACATGAACACATGGAGGGGAACACCACACGCTGGAGCCTGTTGGAGTTGAGGGAGGAGGGAAAGCATCAGGAAGAATAGCTAATGGATGTTGGTCTTAATACCTAAGTCCTGGGATGATCTCTGCAGCAAACCACCATGGCACACGTTTATCTATGTAACAAACCTGCGCATCCTGCACATGTATCCCTGAACTTAAAAGCTGGAAATCCAAAAATAAAAATAAAGCAACTTGTTCTGTATAACAACAAAGTATTAAGCCATTCCTCTGTTCTAGACTTGGTCTAGAAGGGTCTTACATGATGTTTGGCTTATAAATTGAGGAGCGAATGAATATTTTATGAAGACATTATTAATCCTCACAATCTTCTGCCAAGAATTTTGATATCTGTAAGACTTGACCCTATTTGAAAACTAACAAGATAGCTTACCACACGTTCATGAATACTGGCACAAAAGACACAGGGTGTTGGGACAGAGACAAATGGCCTTATTACTCATGGCAATAAAAATTCCCCAAACCCCAGTTCTGAGGGTGTGGTATGAAAAGGGTCAGATGACACCTGTTTGTACCGTGAGTTGCATTATAGGATAGGAACCCTGAGTATAGGGAAGGTAAATCTTTATACTGGACAGTAAGCATGCATGCCCATTGCTCTGAAGGGAGACACTGTGTTCATCTTCCAACACCGTTCACTATGCAAGCATCTTTTCAAACATATTCTGCAACAAAGTACCTCTACTTGCAAGACATATAGAAATGTGAGCAATTCAAGAAGAATTTTCTCCTAACACCTTTCATTTACACAAATGTATTCTTAGGCACATGGACCCAACCTATCCCATTGTCACCCCTTACTCCCCTATCCTCATACTCCTCTGCTTTAACTGGTATTTAGATTCCACCATGCTACCATAGGAGAGACTCTAGCTGTAATACATTCAAACTGACATTGACCAGCCTGAAAGTGGAAGGAAATCATATACTTATTTGGCACAAGGGAACTTGGCTAACTCTGAAAAGCTGGTCTAAACTGCCCTCTAGAGCTCTACTCTACCAATTAGAGCCAAATCTAACCAATTACATGCAGTTCCCATGCATATTCTTCTCTTTCTAAATGAAAAGTAAGAGCTAAGTAAGCGGTGGGTCACCCTGCTTCTGGCCAAACTAGAATAGCTTGCTTCCACAGGAGCCTGCAATACTTACAGCCTCAACCATGTGCTTAAAATCATTCTCCTTCCACAGACTACTCCTCTGTGTCTTTACAATGAACTTCCATCCCTTTAAGCAATCTCTGCATGTCTCTTCCTTTGTGACTCTGAGGAGTTTGACTGGCAGGATAGGACTATATTTATCTTCCTAATTTTAAAAGCATTTAATTACCAATAATTACCACCAATGCGATTTTTTCCCCTAGTGCACATTAAAAATTTTGAATCCCATTTTCTGTAATAATTTAAGTTGATCTGGAGGGACAGAGAGTAATTAATTATCTATAATTTCTCAAACTGGAAATGCTAAATTTATTGAAGTGAAACAAATCCAGTGTAAAATAAGGCTGAAATAAATAGGATTGCATGAGAAAGAAGGATGCAGCAAAATTAAATATTTTTTCAAAATTGAAAGATCTGTAGTACTATAGTTGGGTTAAAACATACTTTTTTTTTTTTTTTTGAGATGCAGTCTTGCTCTGTCACCCAGACTGGAGTGTAGTGGCGCAATCTGGGCTCACTGCAACCTCTGCCTTCAGGGTTCAAGTGATTCTCCTGCCTCAGCCTCCCGAGTAGTTGGGATTACAGGTGACTGCCACCATGCCTGGCTAGTTTTTGTATTTTTAGTAGAGATGAGGTTTCACCATCTTGGCCAGGCTGGTCTCGAAATCCTGACCTCGTGATCTACCCGCTTCGGCCTCCCAATGTGCTGGGATTACAGGTGTGAGCCACCTCACCGCCCACTATTTTAATCAGTATGTCAGGTCATGTCTCCTAAAGCCCTTTTTAAACAAAAATTGAGTGTTTATTGCTTGCAAAATGTTTTTACTGTAATGAGTGTCATATACAACTGTGAGCCATAGGATGGGAACAGTTGAGAATGTGTTATTTTTGTTTTTTTGTTTTTCCACTTTGGTTCTTTAATAATTGGTTTAGTTTAGATAGTATGTGTTTTTATTTGCTAGATAAGTAAATGTTCTTTTGAGCTTCTTTACAGAACGTCTTCAGTGTGAATAAGAATAAACCATAATATAAGATGTGTCTGCATGGATTTTGGACTCAATCACACTTAAGTGTTACAAGCTCTGAATGAATTAATGATTTGATTTTGGACAAGATATTTAACATCTCTGATACTATTTTCATTATCTCTAAGTGAGTGATAATACTTACTTTGCAAATCTCTTGTGAGGACATTATGGAATAAATTATAAAGATATCTAAATCAGTGTCTAGAACTCTTTAAATGTTACCTCCATTTCCCCCTCTTTTTCCTACAGTTTTTCTTTTTCCCTTATGTTCCTTAATTATCTTAATATCTAATTCTTCCTGTTATGTAAGTTGTCAGAAGTATTATGTATTCATATACAATAAGTGTTCACCTGTTTTCAATAACTTCACTATCTCCCATTTGAGAAATTAGAATTATTTCATTACTGCTGGTAAATATGAAAAGAACAAGAAGAGGGAAAACATTATACATTTTCCTACCTAAATTTTTCCTAAAGCTTAGCACGTAAAGCTCAATTTTTATATATTAGTTCATAAATTACTTGAATCATTCAAAAGTTGTCTGGGATAATGTGTGATTCATATTTTATATATCTACCCTGGCACTATCAGATCTGTAAATCAGTAAATGTACTTTGAAAACTCTAGATCCTTATACTATGAACACAATGCATTACTATTGATAATAATATAATCCAGTCATAGGCTACACATTGTATAAGGCATTAGAAGAAGTACGAGGTCAATGTCATGCAGGGTCATGGTTTAAGAGATAAGTGTTCAAGAGCATGGACCTTGAAGTTTAGCAGATCTTGTTTCAATCCTTACTGTCACTCAGGGTTTGAACTTAGACATATCATCTGAACTCTCCAAGCCTCAGCTTCCTTATCTCTGAGATGTGAGTAATTCTTGCTAGCTTACAGTATCATTGTAGGATACAATAATGTATGCAAAGTGTGACATATACTGACTAGTACTTCATGCAAATTTAATAAATGGTAATTATTAGTACTATTGATAATAAGACAAGACATCTCCTTATGGACTGTCAGTATAGTTGGGAATAGAGGATCATACACTATTTGGCATAATATGAAGCCAGATGTCATATTTCCAATAATAGAGGTTTTTAAAAAGTACTAAATGGATATAAGAAAGATTAAGTTTCATTGGTTGACTCTCCAAATTGATTTCACTAGCAACCATATTCCTTGCACAGAGCATCAAACTGTGGTACCTGCTGCAGAGGGATTCTATTGATATTAACATATGTTGGTGTTAAGGATTAGTCAAAGTTGTTGTGAACATGACAAAATGCTAAAATCACTTAGCACAGTTGATGGGATACATCAGTGATTTTATAGCTGTTGCCCCATTTGTAGATTCTTGTCAAGAACCAGTTTTATAAGGCACAGCTTACAAAAGACTGTTTCTTGCCTAAAAGGATGAGAGATTCTTGGTAATTGATGCCAGTGTATGTTAAACCATAATTATGAACTATAATTAGCACTATCCTCCGTAGATTAGAATGGTCTTTATGGAAATCCTTTTTTCAATTAAGTACTGTTTATGGCTTATGCCAATACATTCAATATTAAGTCAGAACTCTTCCCTGATGAAAGCGTGATGAATCTTGCAATGACCTTTATAAACTTAATAAAAAAACATTAATTTTAAAATATTGTATTCAACTCAATTATATACTGGTTGAATATTGAGCATCCGTTCTCTATAACTGAGGTGAATAATAGGAGAAAATCAGATGATATTGAGCAGTTGACATGAAAAAATGCTTATTTTAGAATTGGCTGTATTGCTATGATATTCTCTGAAATGCATATATGTTTCACCATGTCTCAAATAATACATTGTATATAATTAAGAAACATTTGTGGTTCAAGCAAAAAATGATAGTTTTATGACTTTGTAATCTAATATATATAGGTATCTGTATATATGTGTGTTTGCACTGATTAAACAAGGTTAAATGTGGCTTTCTTGTCTATTTATATAACTAATTGTGATGTACATTGAGGTAAAAAGTATTTAATAATTATGAAAATTAAATAAACAAGCAGAACTTGTATAATGTAATAATCGTAAATCAACCTTATCACTTATTTTTCTTTTAAGTGTACGGGACTGTTGTTCCTCATGTTCCATGAAACCTAGTCCACATTTTATAACCCTCTGAGTCACTTTCAGGAGAAAAAAAAAGCCCTCCTCTCACTGATTAATATGGCCTGTAATAGTCAAAACTCTGAAATTATTTTAATGTAGTGGCTTCCTTCCTCATTTCCCTTCCAGCTCCCCATCAGTCTGACCCAGCAGCAAGCTAAAAGCCCAGTCAGAAAAGGAGATACGATTTGATTTCTTCTTTCTTTCCCTGCCATGTACTTTGACACCTTTTGTTGTATCTTTCAAATCAGGTTTTGGATTCCTTATGATTAGAGTGTGGGGAGGGAAAAGAAATAAAGGTGACAGTAGAGTGTTTGCTTAACTGGCATTGTGGTAATAGTCCACATGATGCTTCCAAGGTAGCACCGACTTCCCCCATGGAGAGATCTTCTGCCTGTGGTTTCTTTCACTGGACAAAAGTACCTCCATTTCAGCTTACTACAGTTTCCGCCCTCATCTCCAGGCATTTAGAAGCTCTTTTCACATCTTTCTAATGAGGCATGTGGCCCTTACAGAGATTTATCTTGGTCAGGGACTAAGATGCGACTACACCAGCTCCTTATCACACATGGCCCACCTCTGTTCCATTCATGGTACAACAGAATTTGAGACCGACTCCAATGCAAGAGCAAACTCTCCTTTGCTATGTAACTCCCCAGCTAGTCAGTCTACTCAGCTATGAATCAGACTCTTCTTTCGTTCTCCACAAACTGAAGGGTGAAGGTTTTCTCTTCACTCAGAGTGAAGAGGAAAGTATTCCCCAGCCCTCCACAGGGGACATGACTCCCTGGGATATGGACAGTTGACTCCAAAAGCTGTTTCAACTTCTTACCCCTTTATGCCCTTGCGTGTGGGTAGTCAAGAGCCACGGCAGAGAGACGGTGTCTTGTTCTTCACCTGAAACTTAAATTTTAAATTGCATTACATAATTTTTCAGTATTTTTTATCTTTACAAAAGAACATATACTTACTGAAAACAAGGTATCTGGCATCCCTGGTGTGCATTTTGGTGGCCCGAAAATGTCTTTGCAGTGAACACATTTAATAGATGGAGTGAGTATTTAACAGCGAAGCATTTACTTGAACTCTGAACTGTTCAATATAACCAACTGGTTTATTTTTTTTACATTGTAATTCACTAAAAATAACTATCCACTAGAAAGCAAAATTAAGCTATATCAATTGAGGAACAATTCTATTCTCAACATTGAATGCCATTTTAATATTAAGATGGTTTTGGCTTATAATAGTAATAACTAATATAATTTTAAAAAGCTATTTTCTTATTTTTCCATTGATGATATCTTCCAAATAAAATGTGATTCCAGTAAAATTACTGATATTACCTTACATTCCTAATATAAAACAGACAAAAAAATATATGTAGCAATCTATTTTCTTTGATTGTTGTCATAAAAACTATTGGATATACGATGTGTGTGTGAATATATTATGGTTATCTTCAGAGCTTATTATCTAACTTTTTCTCATGAGGAAAAATGATTAGGAAGTACATAAGTAGTAACCATTAGCTAGAATAGTTAATATGTTAAATGTTCATAATATTAACAATAGCTATTTAAACACTAACTTAACAGTTTAGATTATTAGCCAAATAATATTATTATTATTATTGTTTGAGTGTTCTGCATTTACTTTATAGGATTTTTATTAGATAGCATGCTTATAAACACGCTTCGTATAAAATATAGCTAAAAGAAAAGTTGAGTGGTTGAAGGTAACTTTGTTTTTTAGCTACTTTGCTATAATAATCCTTTCCATATCTTGATTATCAGATTTTCCACTTTGAATTTTGTATTTGTTTATTCAAATTGTCAATGTTGTTAATATTTAGAAGTAGAAATAGGTACATTGAAAACCATGTTACATTAGTATTTCCTACTAATTTTTAAAATTTGTAGTGATTAAATTAAATGTCTTCTATAGCACAAATTCTCAGAATTCCCATATTACCATCTTCTAAAACAAAGTTTTCTGTTTTTTTAATTTATAATGTTCATCAATAGAAACTGCATTACAAAATAGTTCATATATTAACTCTTGCATTTAAGATTTTGGCAGAATAAAAGATGAATAGCCTTTTAGTAAAAAAAGTACCCTATTTCCCCTCCAATGCATCATAAATCTAGGGTAAAATTACTCTTTTATAGAAAGACAAGAGAAATAGAATTATTCTATAAATATAGTGTAGTAAAAGATATGGGCAGGTTCGAGGTGGGTGTGATGATAAAAATGTAGAACAAGGGAGTAATTTTATGATGATGAAATGAAACAGCCTATATCTTGATTGTCGTAGTGGTTCCACAAAATGATACATATAATAAAATTGTTAAGAATTATATATACACATATGCAAATAAATTCATATAAAAATTGGCAAAATCTAAAATACTGTATGTAGATTGTATCAATGTCAATTTCTTAGTTTTGATATTGTACTAGAGTTACATGTTACTTACGGAGTAAACTGGACAAAGAGGACAGGAGACTTCTCTGTATTATTTTTGCAACTCTTGATCTATATTTATTTCAAGTTAAAATTTGAGGGATGATAACCTCTTGAATGTTTTAGAGTTTCTTACATTTAACCAAAGTTGTGAATTGTTTTTCCTTAAGAGACCTGTTTTTCACAGTAAGATTGGTTAAAATTAGAGAATGGCCTAGGAAATTAGGTATATCATTAATGTGAAATATGCTAAAGTAAATTAAAAGAGCATTTAAAAAATCATTGTATTGAAATATTTTCAATCAAATTCTGAAATAGAAACATTACCATATATAAATTCAACAAATATTATGATTATTTAAAACGTAAATTTAGCCATATAAATGCTTCATTTTTTTCTCATGAACATCATTTATATTCATGGCATTGTTATTAAAAGCCAGTACCTCTGTTTTTATAGATTTTTATTTTTTAAACCATTAACACAAAAAAATCTATACAATTTTTTAAGAGATCAGTCCTTTGTTGTACTGATAATAAGGGCTATGTCCAGCAAATAGGAACTTGAGATCTAAATTTATTGCTGCATTCATTTATAGATATATAATGTGTATCCACCATGTGCTAGGCACTATTACAGAAGCTGTGGTATAGCATTGGGTTAGAAAAAGAAAACAAACCCCCTTTCCTCAAAGACTTCTTTGTTTTTTAGGGAGATGGAAAAACAAATACATATGTTTCAGGTAAAAATATTTAAAATGAGATTTGATCTATAAAAAGTTGTTTAAAAGACACTGGTATCTAATAAAGACAAAGGAATTAACTTGAATATGAAATGGTAATTATATTTATTAATGGAGCCCATAAATGTAGTATTAGCGTCATATTCAGCATTTAGAGAATTCTCAGGAGTGCAGTCGATACATCTTTTTTTTCACGTGCCCCACAGTTCCTTTCCAGAGGAAATGTTCCCTACATATAATTTGAATGCATTATCATTACTCTTTTTGTTTTTACACTGCTCCCCTATAATGGGTCTTCCAGTATTGGAGATCAAGTTCCACAGTCACCTCAGTTTATAGGTGAGAAAACGGATTTGAAGTTAACTCTCCCCAACCCATGTAATCATCAAATGTCCAAGATGAATTTCAGTTCTGGTCCTCTGACTCCAAGTCCAGAGCACTTTCAGGCTAGGAAGAATTATCTCAGAATATGTTTTCAAATACGCCTAGCACAACACTATCAACTTCATTTTCCCAGAGTCTTATATATTGATATGCTTTTCACAAATATTTATTAAGTACTCTGTATGTACATAGTTTCTAGGTGCTGGGGGTGAGAAGAGATATAGTGAAGAATGAGACCTAGGTTCTGACATCAATCCTAAACTGTGAAGTAGAAATTCTGTATGTGCACAAATGATTACAGTATTAATACAAGGGAGAAAGTGGATCATGTCATGCGGGAGGCATAGATAAAGTAATGTGGAAGGCACAGATAAAGTAATATGGAAGACCACAGAAACATCAACTGTTTCTATTTCCAGACGCCCAGGACTATTTCCCAAAGAAAGTGGCTTTTGTTTTAGGCTTTGAATGGAGAGGATTGTGGCAATAGAACTGAGGCTGTACTTGGAATAAGTACTTTTATCTCTCCAATATAGTAAATACACCAATATCGTCCAAAAGATTGTTCATTTATCTAATTACTTTTTTTTTTTTTTTTCTTTTTGGAGACAGAGTCTCGCTCTGTCACCTAGGCTGGAGTGCAATGGCGCCATTTCGGCTCACTGCAACCTCCGCTGGCCAGGTTCAAGTGATTCTCCTGCCTCAGCCTCCTGAGTAGCTGTGATTACAGGCATGTGCTACCACACCTGGCTAATTTTTGTATTTTTTGTAGAGACAGGGTTTCGCCATGTTGTCCAGGCTGGTCTCGAACTCCTGACCTCAGGTGATTTGCCTGCCTTGGCCCCCCAAAGTGCTGGGATTACAGGCATGAGCCACTGCACCCGGCCTATCTAACTTCTTAACCTAAATCTCTGAACCTTCCAATTTCTGTAGAAATTTACACTCTGAAGCAGTTACATGGATTTCTAAATTTCCTAGACAGTAATATGTCTAAAGAAATTTTCTTCGGTAATAGTTGACAATACTACCCCATTATCAAAATAACTTGAAGTTAGCTGCCAAAAAGTCCAGATTTATGCCAGGCTGTCACCATGATGATTTTAAATTTCTGCATTCGTAGATATTAAACATTTCCAAAAGTGCTTAAATTTCCATCTACTAATTTTTTTTATTATAAAATAGAGGTTGCAGATGTATTTTGTACTTTGAAGAATAATAAGGGCTGAATGAGGTGGAAGCACTTAACAACTAATGAGCCTGTACATCTTGAGTGAGCTACCTAGAGAATGTTTCTCCTTAGCAATAAAGAACTACAACTGCTTTGTTCTAGCTCAGTAATAACAATAATATTGTAGTATGTCCTTTGGGAAACTAACTGAAATATAAGTTCAGATAAGTCCATATCCTTGTAAAGTATTGATGTTTTGCTACATTGCTTTCCTACTTAAAGCTGCCATGGATAATGCACAATTAAGTCAACACATCTAGCCTTACCAAAAATAAATTCCTAGAGTATATTTGGTCTTATCCATGCACATGGTTTTGGTTCACGGGCCTGACAATGGAGGAGATGGGAGGTCAGGATAATCTCATAACAGTTACTGGTTGAAGGACTCTTGTTAACCTATCATTATTGCTTTGTTCGTATGACCTGGCATCAGACTTACCCTTCTAATCAGCAGTGCAGCCCTCCTTCACCCTCCTCCCATTTTTAACTAGAACTCTGTAGAGAACCTCACACTTGCTTGACTGAGTCATAACTCATTGTTTAGGTCCAGCCAGTTTTTTCTCCTGGGGGCAGTAAGTTCTTATATCTTAAATGCCAACCCCTGTAAAGGGTAATGCTCCATAATGCTGCATAGTATTGCACTGTACTATACTATATAATATAATACTATACGATTATATTAATATAATGGGAAGCAATAATATTGAATCCTGCCTTACCTTCTATCTAGTGTATATTTTCCTAATCATAGGAGCTGGCTTTTGGATAACAGTGCCAGTTCCACTCAAACCCAACTTCATCATTTTCTTTTAGATACTATTTTAGGATTTTTAGAGGTTAGAGCCCCATACTTTCCTTATTCTGTGTCCCTTCCGTCTTGTTGGCCCTTTAGGTTACAGTCTATAAAGCCTAAATATACACTTTTTAAGAAACTTTAATCATTCAAAGTGTGTTTTTGTTTAACTGAATTTTTAAATTTACTTTTATTGCATACAAGTTGAATAAAAAATTAAGTAGAATCTGAAAGTTATCATTCTTGCTTTCTACTTAGAAATGTAGAAATCATTTCCAAAGAAACAAGTGCTTTATTGTAAACAAGGCTTGATTTAGGGGGAAAAAAAATCCATGATTTTTAAATGTCTGATGTGTGTTTGGAGAATTATCTCAGGTTCTCTTGGGAAAAAAAAAGAATTAGTATATTTGAATCATATTGCCCATCTCTAAACCCAATTGACAGTCCCACTTTAATGAAAATGCAGCCTGACTTTCCTGAATGAATCACTATCTGATTATACAGATGGCCCACAGATTTCTCTACATTCTCTATGCCTATACTTTCTTCATTCTTGGCAGTAAATTTTAGAAAGATTGCTGATTTTTTATTTACATCCTACATTATAGGGCATGTGAGTGACATTCTAATTTTCTTAAATAGGCAATTTAGACCATTATTTAAATTATAAGTTTACTGGGTATCAGCATTATATTTTCTTTCTTTAAAGAGATTGAAATACCTTTTCCTCTTTTTGAAACAGAGTTTTGCTCATGTTGCCTAGACTGGAGTGCAATGGCTCAATCTCGCCTCACCGCAACCTCTGCCTCCGTGGTTCAAGCGATTATCCTGCCTCAACCTCCCTAGTAGCTGGGAACACATTCGTGCACCACCACACCAGGCTAAATTTTGTATTTTTAATAGAGTCGGGGTTCCTCCATATTGGTCAGGCTGTTCCCGAACTCCCGATCTCAGGTAATCCACCAGCCTCGTCCTCCCAAAGTGCTGGGATTACAGGTGTGAGCCACCATGCCCGGCCTCTTCTACCCACTTTATTTTGGCCATCGTGGTACAATATTTTGATCCCTGAGTTGGATAAAAATAGAAGACATGATTTTCAAATATGTGGATTATGCAAATTAAAGTAAAAGAATGGAGATTTACAAACTACTCTCAGACTAGAAGGAAGTGACAGTGTAATAAGAGAACATTTAATAAGGATACACACAGAATCCTGTTCTTGGTCACAATAGTGCACTGCAGAAATAAATAACAAGTAAGATGCAGCTAGATTTGGCAAAAAAAAAAAAAAAAAGATTGTAGGGTTTTTTTTTTCTTTTTCTTTTTCTTTTTCTTTTTTTGAGACAGAGTCTCACTCTGTCACCCAGGCTGGAATGCAGTGGCACGATCTCGGCTCACTGCAATCTCCACCTTCCAGGTTCAATTCTCTGCCTCAGGCTCCCGAGTAGCTGGGATTACAGGTGTCCACCACCACTCCCGGCAAATTTTCGTATTTTTAGCAGACATGGGGTTTCACCATGTTAGTCAGGCTGGTCTCAAACTCCTGACCTCGTGATCCACCCACCTCTGCCTCCCAAAGTGCTGGGATTACAGGTGTAAGCTACTGTGCCCAGAGAGATTTTAGAGTTTTTATGCACTGGTAAGCTCAGCATAAGTTGACAGTTTGATGAGACTATTATCAGGCAATGGCAATTGCTGACCACTTTAATATAAATATATTCCCTGGGTTAGTATTTCTCAGAGTGTTTTATTGCATCAATATTACTTGGAGAAGTTTTAAAGTATAGAATGCAAGACCCAACAAGTTATCCACTGAAAGAAAATCTCTTGGTATGGGATTTGTATTTAAAAAAAAAAAAAAAAACTTTCAGGGAGTTTTAATGCAAATTAAACTTTAATAATCGTTAAAATGGACTAAGGGCAATTCTGATGCTATTCTGTTTTATCCTGTTTTATTGCTGCAGGATAGTTGCGTTTTACTCTCTTGCTTATACTTTAAGAAGGGTGTGAAATTTTTGCTGCAGTTGGGAAAGAAAGCAACTTTACAAAAATGGGAAAAATTCATGTCCATGAGTAATGTATGGAGAAAATGGAGCCTTCACATATTTACGATATAATTGAACAATTAAATAAATTATGGTGGTTAATTTGACTGTTATTCATTAACATCCAATAAATATTCACTACCATAAATAGTTAGAGATTGTTGTGAATATCAGATAGTAACATGAGAAAATGTTTGTAATAAGCACTAAGGTATAACATTACACAAATATTTTGATTACTAATGTCTAAAAAAGATGCACATTAAATAACACCAGAAAAAATACATCAAAGTGATAAGTGATTTTGTTTGGATAATACTATAATCACTTTTTTGTTTTTTTGCAAAATAGTCTCTATTTATGAATATGCTCTTATATACTTAAATTAATTTTCAAAGTTAAAAAAACTATGATATTGTTAATTACCTCAACTAATAAAGTATGCTGTAGATGGGCAGTTCCCAGTCTTTTTGGCACCAGGGACTGGTTTCATGGAAGACAATTTTTGTACAGATTTGGGGTCTGCACAGCTGATCTGGGGATGAAACTGTTCCACCTCAGATCATCAGGCATTACTTAGATTTGTATAAGAAGCGCATAACCTAGATCCCTCGCATGCGCAGATCACAGTAGGTTTGCGCTCTTATGAGAACTTAATGCTGCTGCTGATCTGACAGGAGGCGGAGCTCAGGTGGTAACGCTTGCTGGCCTCCTGCTATGCAGCGCCGTTCATAACAGGCCACGGACTGGCTCTAGTCTTCGGCTTTGGGTTTGGGTACCTCTTCTAGATGATAAACATTATTTTTTCTAATACAGGCAAATAGAAAGAATAATGCTATGAAAGGAGTGGAAGTAACTTCTGACTGGATTTAGGAAAAAAAATTTTCTGGGTCTCAATAGACTGTCATAAAATTCACTTATTTACTCGTATGTACCAGGTTCTACTTTTTAAATTTTGTTGAAGCAAATGCAATTTATACTTTTTTACACCAAATTTATTAAGTGCCTACCGTTTGTTCAGGATATACCCATGGCTTTTTTGCTACATTGATGAAAGTTTATAAGGCTATGTATTAAATAAATAATGTTCTGGTTTTTAAGTTGTGTATTTAGAACATAGGACTGAAAGCAAATGCTTCTGTAAAAAAAAAAATCTAACAGTCAGAAAGTCAGGTCAATATTATAAGAAATACAACATTCCTGGAAAATTGCAGTGCTTTTCATTGCCCAGATGTTATCATTGCTGTTGGGTTCCTTGGCAGAGCCATTCAGAGGCTCTGCATAACTAATAATATCATGGTTCTCTGTGGCACAGTCCCTACTTGATTGCATTGAATATCTTCTCCCTCCAGGTTGGGGCTTAGCAGCTTCTACTCAAAAAAGTGACACAGCAATAAAATTTGAAACCATAGAATGATCACTCATCCTAATAATGTGTTATTTGACATCTTTGAATATGTGACTATTGCAAATAGTTCATTTCAAATTTTAACAGGTTATTTTTTCTCAGTTCAAAATCACATTGAAAAGGGGAGAGAAAACTGCCACAGTGGAACGTTTATAGGTACTCCATTTTTCCCAATAAAATAGCGTTTTATCATACATTCAGCATGTGTTAAGATTGACATATTTATATCACATCTGGGCAGGATATAGCAACTAGAGCTGTAATGATTGCTTTCTCTACTATAAAACCTACAAAGCTCATATTAATACTTAAGACATATTTATATTATTAAGCTCCCAATAATATTACCATAAAAAATGACAGTCTGCAAGTCATATATTACTATACGGGATCTTTTCTTTTCTTTTTTTTTCTTAACTTTTATTTTTAGTTCAGGGGTATATGTGCAGGTTTGTTACATGGGTAAACTTGTGTCATGGGGGCTTTTTGTATAGATTATTTCATCACCCAGATATTAAGCCCTGTACCCATTAGTTATTTTTCCTGATCTTCTCTCTCCTGCCACCCTCCACCCTCTGATAGGCTCCAGTGTATGTTGTTCCCCTCTATGTGTTACATGGGAATTTTTCATTCAGTCTTTTACTCACTTCATGATTTTTGGTATTTGGTTAGGGGCAAGAGAAACAAGGAAAAATAGACATAATGTCGCTTTCCATCTGTTATTTTCCAATGCCTAGAGTCTGTAATTCCATCTTTCATTCTATTTAATATCATAATCCAGAATATTATTTACCAATTTTATGTCTTAAGTACTTTACAAATATAAGTAGCCAAATATTTGCATAGTTATTTCAAATACGTTTATATTTATTTCTTATTTTATATTTTCATTGCCTATTTTGAAATTATATTCTTTAAATTTCTAAAATAAAACTAATTTTGATAACTGTAGTTTTTCCATTAGTAATGTTTGTGCAGGTTGTCAATTTTTATAGTCATTGTAACACATTTAAAAAAAAATATGACGTTGTCCCTGTTTTTTAACTAAAGGCAATTTACATTACCATTAACAAGGATTTGTATACTTTTAAAAGTCATAATATAAAGAGTCCCTTCCAGAGAGTCCTCCATTCCAGTAACATACTTAGGAAATAAATAATGCATATGCAAAAGACATAGAACCATTGTCAAGATAGCACTTTCAGTTTTCTTTCTTTATTGGGCAGACCCTATACACAGTTCAGTTTGCATTAAACTATTTTGACTTTAGTATAATCTTTCCTTCCTTCCTTCCTTCCTTCCTTCCTTCCTTCCTTCCTTCCTTCCTTCCTTCCTTCCTTCCTTCCTTCCTTCCTTCCTGCCTCCCTCCCTTCCTCTCTCCCTCCCTCCCTCCCTTCCTCCCTTCCTTCCTTCCTTCCTGTCTTTCTTCGAAGTTTCACTCTTGTTGCCTAGGCTACAGTGCAATGGCGCGCTCTCCACTCACGGCAACCTCTGCCTCGCAGGTTCAAGTGATTCTCCTGCTTCAGCCTCCCGAGTAGCTGGGATTACAGGCATGTGACACCATGCCCATCTAATTTGTTTGTAGTTTTAGTAGAGATGGAGTTTCTCCATGTTGGTCAGTCTGGTCGCGAACTCCTGACCTCAGGTGATACACCCACCGCGGCCTCCCACAGTGCTGGGATTACAGGCATGAGCCACCACGCCCGGCCTATTGATTTCTTTTTAATGAAGTTTCTAGGTTTAAATATGATTGTTTACATTTCCCTACCACTGTAAAGGAAAAGTTTTGCATTAGACGCTTGTTAAAATTGGCAAGACATATGCAAACAGTGCATCCAACAAAGGTCTAATTTCCAGCATCTATAGGGAACTAAAACAAATTTACAAGAGATGAACAACCCCGTAAAAAAGTGGGCTAAAGCCATTAACAGAAACTTTTCAATAGAAGACATACATACAGCCAATAATCATGAAAAAAATCTTAGCATCACTGATCATTAGGGAAATGCAAATCAAAATCACAGTGAGATACCATCTCACATCAGTCAGAATGACTATTATCAAAAATTAAAAAATAACAGTTTCTGGCAAGGTTATGGAGGAAAGGGAATGCTTAACCACTGCTAGTGGGAATGTAAATTACTTAAGCCATTGTGGAAAGTAATTTGGCTGTTTCTCAAATAACTCAAAGCAAAATTATGATTTGACCTAGCAGCCCCATTATTGAGTATATACCTAAAGGAATATAAATCATTTTATCATAAAGAAACACATACGTGTATGTTCACCACGGCATTGTTCATAATAGCAAAGTCATGGAATCAACCTACATGCCCATCAATGGTAGACTGGATAAAGAAACCGTGGTACATATACACCATGGAATATTATGCTGTCATAAAAAAGAATGAATGCACGTCCTTTGTAGCAACATGTATGGAACTGGAGGCCATTATCTTAAGTGAACTAACACAGGTACAGACAACCAAATACTATGTGTTCTGACCTTTAAGTGGGAACCAAACTTTCAGTACATATGTA
Source organism: Theropithecus gelada (assembly GCF_003255815.1). Taxonomy (NCBI): domain Eukaryota; kingdom Metazoa; phylum Chordata; class Mammalia; order Primates; family Cercopithecidae; genus Theropithecus; species Theropithecus gelada. The sequence continues at coordinate 51,194,422 of NC_037689.1, forward strand.
AAGAAGGAAGGGAACAACGGACGCCAAGGCCTACTTGAAGGTGGAGGGTGGGAGTAGGGTGAAGGCTCAAAAACTACCTTATTGGGTATTGTGCTTGTCTAGGTGGTGAAATAATCTATACCAATCCCCCATGACATGCAATTTACCTATATAACAAACCTGCACATCCACCCCTGATCCTAGAATAAAAGATAAAACAAAAAAAGTTGGTGAGGCAGACTACTACAGTAGGGGAGAAAGACTTTAGTACAGAACTCCGACCTGTACTAGGTGAGAGGATTTTTAAATACTGAAGTATAGTAACAGAAAAGTACTGAATGGCATTGGGGAAGGAGGGAAATTTGTCCAATGTGATTAGACCCTCTATATGTGGTCATTGCCCTATTTCAAAGTTAGGCTGCTACCATCTCACAGAGACTAGAAGACAGGGGCCCTATCTTTATTTTTTTTTAATTCATATACAACAGTTGTACACATATGTGGGGTACATGTGATATTTTGTTACATGTTTACAATGTGTAATAACCAAATCAGGACAATTGGGATAACCATCATCTCAAATGTTTATCTTTGTTTGTGTTGTGAACATTCAATTCTTTCAAGTTGTTTTGAAAGACACAAAAAAATTATTTTTGGCAGGACCTGGTCTGGTGGCTCACGCCTGAGGCCGAGGCGGGTGGATCACCTGAGGTCAGGTGTTCCAGACCAGCCTGACCAACATGGAGAAACCGCGTCTCTACTAAAAATACAAAATTAGGCGGGCATGATGTTGCATGCCTGTGATCCCAGCTACTCAGGAGACTGAGGCAGGAGAATCTCTTAAACCTGGGAGGCGGAGTTTGCAGTGAGCTGAGATCCCGCCATTGCACTCCGGACTGGGTAACAAGAGCAAAACTCCGTCTTAAAAAAAAAAAAAAAAAAATTGTTATTGTTAACTATAGTCAGTCCCCTGTATTGTCGAACACTGGAATTTATTTTTTAAATATATTTTTGTACCCATTAGTCAACTTCATTTCCTCCCCGTCTCTCTACCACCCTTCCAAGTCTCTGACCATAAACGTTCTACTCTACCTCCATGAGATCCAAATTTAAGCTCCCACATATGAGTGAGAACATGTGAAATTGTTTGTCATTTTGCATCTTCCTATTTCACTTAGCATAATGAGCTCCAAATATCCATGTCGATGCAAATGACAATATTTTATTATCTTTATGACTGAATAGTATTCCATTGTGTATATACACCACAGTTTATTCGTCCATCCACTCATCATTTAGTCTAGTGCCCCTTGATAGACACTTACGTAGATTCCATATCTTGACTATTGGGAATAGTGCTGCAAGAAACATAGGAGTGAGAATATCTCTTCAATATACTATTCGCCTCTCTTTTGGATATATTCTCAGCAGTGGAATTGCTGGATCATATGGTAGTTCTATTTTTAGTTTTTCTGAATAAGTTTCTTACATTTCTGAACAGAGGTTGTACTACTTTGCATTTCCACCAACAGATTATGAGAGTTCCCCTTTCTCTATATGCTTGCCACCATCCACTATTTTTTGTCTTTTTGATGATAGTCATTTTAACTGGGCTGAGATGACATCTCATGTGGTTTTGATATGCATTTCCCTGATAATTAGTGATGCTGAGATTTTTTTTTTTTTTTTTTTCTCATTTACCTGTTGGCCATTTGTATGTCTCCTTGTAAGAAATGTCTATTCAGGTCTTTTGCTCATTTTTAATAGGATTATGTATTTTTTTTTACTATTGAGTTGAGTTCCATATACATTCTGCTTATTAATCCCTTTGTCCTTTGCAAATATTTACTCCCATTTTGTAGCTTGTCTCTTCACTTTGTTGATTGTTTCCTTCTTGATGATTGCACTTCAAAGGGATGGTTCCTAGGTCCTTGACAAATTCATTCTTGGGTTGTGGAAGATTCAACTGAAACAGTCAGAGGATTTATAATTGCAAGTTTCCTAAATTAAATGCTCTAAGAAAAGGGAGATTTGGATTGGAACAAAGATTAAATTTTTTTGGAAGCGTTGAACTTTTTTAGGAAGAAATTTAAGGGTGCTGGTGTCAGCATCCTGGGGACTTGGCCTTGAGTTGTTATAAACTATGCTATTATTGTTCAAGTCTCTTATTATGGGGGGTAGACAAAATTGTTTGTACTGAAAGTTGCAGTTCCCATAGACTAAGGTTGAGGCCTAGCAGCGGAAAGAGTTCAGAGGAGCCTGACAAAAGTTGGTCAAAGGAAGATTCTTTTTCACTGACCCTTTACCTTAGGAAAATTGCCTACAAGTAATGGCTTATATTTGTGAATGTAAGTTTTGTAAATATTTTACTTTTCTAAACTCATAGTTGTAATTCAAACATTCAAATCAAAGAAACAAGTTGTGAATTTAGGCCATAATATTTGATTTTATTCATTCTGTGAGATTCTTCCAAAATGCATGCCATCCCAGTGTAAGTTTGGTCATATATATTGATGTTATATAGCATGTTGTCAGCTACATTTTGCATAATCAGTGTGGTGGATTCTGGATTCAGAGTTCTTGACCTCAAAAGTTGACTCCACCTCTTATCAACTGTATAACCTTATCAAATTGATTAAACTCTTCAAACTTCAGTTTCCCCATCTGCAAAATGGGCATTATAGTAATAGGTATTGCATAAAGTAACTGTGAGGATTAAATGATCCAAGTGCTTTGCAGAATTCCTGGCAAGGAGTAATGACTCAATAGATATTAGTTTCCTCCCCTCCCCTCCCTTCCCTCCCCTTTCCTTTCCTTTCCTTTTTCCTTTCCTTTCCTTTCCTTTCCTTTCCTTTCCTTTCCTTTCCTTTCCTTTCCTTTCCTTTCCTTTCCTTTCCTTTCCTTTCCTTTCCTTTCCTTTCCTTTCCTTTCCTTTCCTTTCCCTTCCTTTCCTTTCCTTTCCTTTTTCCTTTCCTTTCCTTTCCTTTTCCTTTTCCTTTCCTTTTCCCTTTCCTTTCCTTTCCTTTTTCCTTTCCTTTCCTTTTCTTTTTCCTTTCCTTTCCTTTTCTTTCCTTTCCTTTCCTTTCCTTTCCTTTCCTTTCCTTTCCTTTCCTTTCCTTTCCTTTCCTTTCCTTTCCTTTCCTTTCCTTTCCTTTCCTTTCCTTTCCCCTTTCCTTTCCTTTCCTTTTCCTTTTCCTTTCCTTTTCCCTTTCCTTTCCTTTTTCCTTTCCTTTCCTTTTCCCTTTCCCTTTCCCTTTCCCTTTGCCTTTGCCTTTCCCTTTCCCTTTGCCTTTCCCTTTGCCTTTCCCTTTCCCTTTCCCTTTCCCTTCCCTTTCCTGTCCTTTTCTTTTTTTTTTTTTTTTTTTTTTTTTGAGATGGAGTCTTACTCTGTCACCCAGGCTGGAGTGCAGTGGCATGATGTTGGCTCACTGCAACCTCTGCCACCCAGGTTCAAGCAATTCTCCTGCCTCGGCCTCCTGAGTAGCTGGGACTACAGGAGCATGCCACAACACCCGGCTAATTTTTTGTTGTATTTTTAGTAGAGACAGAGTTTTTTTTGTATTTTTAGTAGAGACAAAGTTTCACCGGCCAGGCTGGTTGTAAATTCCTGACCTTATGATCTACCCACCTCGGTCTCCCAAAAGGCATGCTGGGATTATAGGCATGAACGACTGCGGCTGGCCGATATTAGTTTCTATAATTTGTATTAGATATTATTAGTACTGAATACGTACTAATGGAAAAACTAATTACCTGATCTATATCATTAACTTATTTGAAAACTCTTGAAAATAAGTGATTTCATATTTCATTTTAATTTTCTTCTGTCATTTAATCTGTATACTTGCTGTTCTTAGCCAATTTTCCTTTATTTATTTTTTGTATGTATAGGATAATTAATTTAAAATGTGTCATATTTAAAAGAAAATAACTTTATCAGGTAAATGTTAGTTCTGTTTTTTTTTTTTCAAGAACGAATACCTCTTTTCTTCTGATTCATAACTCACCTGAAAGAGAGTAGACCTTTGAGTATGTATAACCTACATGTAGTCTGGTTTATTTATTAGTAGATGTTTATTTTAAATTATAATTGAACACAGACTTTAGGAAGACAATTACATTTGAGATTGCTAATCTTGGGATCAGAGCAACTTCATTGCATACAATTCAAAGCTCTATGTCAAGTGATGTTACATATTCATTTAATACAAACTATAATGATTAATTATAGTTGTAGTAATTATATTTTTCCTATAAGTAAAATAAAATTAGATGGATGTTTACATGGATTATCTTATTGTATTTTTACATAAGTTACATAAAATACATTTTCCTCCTGAATAAAACAGTAATATATACATATGTATACATGTATTTGTACCCTTTTAATACCAAATAGATCAGTTTTTGTAAGATATATGGAGTGAAAAGGTTAAAAAAATGTAAAAATTGGAAGGGATAATTATTGAAAAATAAGGTGAAGGTAGTGGTAAGTTAATTCAGAAAATACATGCCATAGAATTCTGAAAACTTTGCTGTAGTTGGCCTATATGTGTTTAATGTAATAGTCACATAAATTTTATTGATGGACCAGAGACTAGTTTATTTAAAATACTTTCCCAAATTCAGATGTCATGAATTCACATGTCTTCCAGTCCTCACCCCAAGGGGTAGAAATGTGCTTTTATGAAGTCTTGCTTGCTTTTTTGGGGGAGGGGTTGGGCAGGGGGGAGAATTGAATGAAGGAATGGTACTGCATGGCTAAATTTCAAAATTTTGTTCTATAAGTGGAAGTTTTAATGTATTCTTCATTTTCTAAAATCCAAGAAAAAAGAGAGACCATAAACTATGTCTTCAAATAAACTTAGAAACACAGAGACAGTTTTGAAATCATCAAAGGTAAAGTAAAATAAAATATGTGATTGAGGTTGAATTATCTTCGAAAAGAGCAAACATACTTTACATTTTGCCTTATCCTGGGTCATGAAGTCAAAATGAAATAGTCATTCAAGAGCTAAACTCTTTGAAAACTCTGTCAGCCAAAATTGTGAATTTTGACCATGTTTGCTAAGCATGTTACCTTCTACTTCAAAAAGTAGAAAGAGCAATGCTTATTTTTAATTTTCTTGCACTATGTAGTGTTTCACTACATTTGCCCACTGTTGTGTTGAGAATGCTCCTGAACAGTTCAATGGATAACTATATCACCTTAATTTTTTTCTCATGAGTTTTTGTCTGGTTTCTCAAGAGAACCATCATACCCATGCTGACCTAGCATGGTATATACTAGAGGAATATGTGTGCTTGGTTAACTAAGACAGTATTCTTTTATCATATTTGCCTGTGTTTCACTGCTTTGGCTTCATTATAGATATCTTGTATAGAATGAAAAATCATGGACTTATGAAGGCAACAATTCATACCAAAAATAGTGAACTACTAAAATATTATTTTACAAATGAAGGAAGATGTTAATATCAAAGCAAAACTTACTGTTAACACAGGAGCAATATAATTCTAATAAACAGTTAAAATAGCTTAAGAATGTAAAATGTGGGTTTTATAAATACATATATATTTGTTAATATTGATCTAGATAGCTATTTTAAACTGCTTTGAAATCACATTTGTTCCCTTTGGAAATATGCAAGAGAGACAATTACTTGCCTCTCAATGGACTATTAAGGTTTGCTTTTGCTTATACGTGGTACAAAATAACTATATTTCTGACGTAAGCAACAGAGATATGTTATGCAAGAGTAGATCCTGGGCCGGGCGCGGTGGCTCAAGCCTGTAATCCCAGCACTTTGGGAGGCCGAGGCGGGTGGATCACAAGGTCAGGAGATCGAGACTATCCTGGCTAACATGGTGAAACCCCGTCTCTACTAAAAATACAAAAAACTAGCCGGGCGCAGTAGTGGGCGCCTGTAGTCCCAGCTACTTGGGAGGCTGAGGCGGGAGAATGGCGTGAACCCGGGGGGCGGAGCTTGCAGTGAGCCGAGATCGCGCCACTGCACTCCAGCCTGGGAGACACAGTGAGACTCCGTCTCAAAAAAAAAAAAAAAAAAAAAAAAAAA